>NW_027040189.1:72444-102444 GCF_034236695.1 Oncorhynchus nerka
TCCATCATATCCCAGCACTCCATCAGATCTCAGCACTCCATCAGATCTCAGCACTCCATCAGATCTCAGCACTCCATCAGATCCCAGCACTCCATCAGATCCCAGCACTCCATCAGACCCCAGCACTCCATCAGACCCCAGCACTCCATCAGACCCCAGCACTCCATCAGACCCCAGCACTCCATCATATCCCAGCACTCCATCATATCCCAGCACTCCATCATATCCCAGCACTCCATCAGACCCCATCACTCCATCAGACTCCATCAGACTCCATCAGATCCCAGCACTCCATCAGATCCCAGCACTCCATCAGATCTCAGCACTCCATCAGATCTCAGCACTCCATCAGATCTCAGCACTCCATCAGATCCCAGCACTCCATCAGATCCCAGCACTCCATCAGACCCCAGCACTCCATCAGACCCCAGCACTCCATCAGACCCCAGCACTCCATCAGACCCCAGCACTCCATCATATCCCAGCACTCCATCAGATCCCAGCACTCCATCAGACACCATCACTCCATCAGATTCCATCAGATCCCAGCACTCCATCAGATCCCAGCACTCCATCAGATCCCAGCACTCCATCAGACCCCATCACTCCATCAGACTCCATCAGACCCCAGCACTCCATCAGATCCCAGCACTCCATCAGATCCCAGCACTCCATCATATCCCAGCACTCCATCAGATCTCAGCACTCCATCAGATCTCAGCACTCCATCAGATCTCAGCACTCCATCAGATCTCAGCACTCCATCAGATCCCAGCACTCCATCAGACCCCAGCACTCCATCAGACCCCAGCACTCCATCAGACCCCAGCACTCCATCAGACCCCAGCACTCCATCATATCCCAGCACTCCATCATATCCCAGCACTCCATCATATCCCAGCACTCCATCAGACCCCATCACTCCATCAGACTCCATCAGACTCCATCAGATCCCAGCACTCCATCAGATCCCAGCACTCCATCAGATCCCAGCACTCCATCAGACCCCATCACTCCATCAGACTCCATCAGACCCCAGCACTCCATCAGACCCCAGCACTCCATCAGATCCCAGCACTCCATCAGACCCCAGCACTCCATCAGACCCAGCACTCCATCATATCCCAGCACTCCATCATATCCCAGCACTCCATCATATCCCAGCACTCCATCATATCCCAGCACTCCATCAGACCCCATCACTCCATCAGACTCCATCAGACTCCATCAGATCCCAGCACTCCATCAGATCCCAGCACTCCATCAGATCCCAGCACTCCATCAGACCCCATCACTCCATCAGACTCATCAGACCCCAGCACTCCATCAGACCCCAGCACTCCATCAGATCCCAGCACTCCATCAGATCCAGCACTCCATCAGATCCCAGCACTCCATCATATCCCAGCACTCCATCATATCCCAGCACTCCATCATATCCCAGCACTCCATCAGATCTCAGCACTCCATCAGATCCCAGCACTCCATCAGATCCCAGCACTCCATCAGACCCCAGCACTCCATCAGACCCCAGCACTCCATCATATCCCAGCACTCCATCATATCCCAGCACTCCATCATATCCCAGCACTCCATCATATCCCAGCACTCCATCATATCCCAGCACTCCATCATATCCCAGCACTCCATCAGATCCCAGCACTCCATCATATCCAGTACTCCATCAGATCCCAGCACTCCATCAGACCCCAGCACTCCATCAGATCCCAGCACTCCATCAGACCCCAGCACTCACATCAGACCCCAGCACTCCATCAGATCCCAGCACTCCATCATGTCCCAGCACTTCATCATATCCCAGCACTCCATCAGATCCCAGCACTCCATCATATCCCAGCACTCCATCATGTCCCAGCACTCCATCATATCCCAGCACTCCATCATGTCCCAGCACTCCATCATGTCCCAGCACTCCATCATGTCCCAGCACTCCATCATATCCCAGCACTCCATCATGTCCCAGCACTCCATCATATCCCAGCACTCCATCAGATCCCAGCACTCCATCAGATCCCAGCACTCCATCATATCCCAGCACTCCATCATATCCCAGCACTCCATCAGATCCCAGCACTCCATCATGTCCCAGCACTCCATCATATCCCAGCACTCCATCATATCCCAGCACTCCATCATATCCCAGCACTCCATCAGATCCCAGCACCTCCATCAGATCCCAGCACTCCATCAGATCCCAGCACTCCATCATATCCCAGCACTCCATCAGACTCCATCATACCCCAGCACTCAATCGGATCCCAGCACTCCATCAGATCCCAGCACTCCATCGGATCCCAGCACTCCATCGGGATCCCAGCACTCCATCAGATCCCAGCACTCCATCAGACCCCAGCACTCCATCAGATCCCAGCACTCCTTTAGATCCCAGCACTCCATCAGATCCCATCACTCCATCAGACTCCATCATACCCCAGCACTCCATCATATCCCAGTACTCCATCAGACCCCAGCACTCCATCAGACCCCAGCACTCCATCAGACCCCAGCACTCCATCAGACCCCAGCACTCCATCATATCCCAGCACTCCATCATATCCCAGCACTCCATCATATCCCAGCACTCCATCATATCCCAGCACTCCATCAGATCCCAGCACTCCATCAGACACCATCACTCCATCAGATTCCATCAGATCCCAGTACTCCATCAGATCCCAGCACTCCATCAGACCAGCACTCCATCAGATCCCAGCACTCCATCAGACCCCATCACTCCATCAGACTCCATCAGACCCCAGCACTCCATCAGATCCCAGCACTCCATCAGATCCCAGCACTCCATCATATCAGCACTCCATCATATCTCAGCACTCCATCAGATCTCAGCACTCCATCAGATCTCAGCACTCCATCAGATCCAGCACTCCATCAGATCCCAGCACTCCATCAGACCCCAGCACTCCATCAGACCCCAGCACTCCATCAGACCCCAGCACTCCATCAGACCCAGCACTCCATCAGACCCCAGCACTCCATCATATCCCAGCACTCCATCATATCCCAGCACTCCATCATATCCCAGCACTCCATCAGACCCCATCACTCCATCAGACTCCATCAGACTCCATCAGATCCCAGCACTCCATCAGATCCCAGCACTCCATCAGATCCCAGCACTCCATCAGACCCCATCACTCCATCAGACTCCATCAGACCCCAGCACTCCATCAGACCCCAGCACTCCATCAGATCCCAGCACTCCATCAGACCCCAGCACTCCATCAGACCCCAGCACTCCATCATATCCCAGCACTCCATCATATCCCAGCACTCCATCATATCCCAGCACTCCATCAGACCCCATCACTCCATCAGACTCCATCAGACTCCATCAGATCCCAGCACTCCATCAGATCCCAGCACTCCATCAGATCCCAGCACTCCATCAGACCCCATCACTCCATCAGACTCCATCAGACCCCAGCACTCCATCAGACCCCAGCACTCCATCAGATCCCAGCACTCCATCAGATCCCAGCACTCCATCATATCCCAACACTCCATCATATCCCAGCACTCCATCATATCCCAGCACTCCATCAGATCTCAGCACTCCATCAGATCCCAGCACTCCATCAGATCCCAGCACTCCATCAGACCCCAGCACTCCATCAGACCCCAGCACTCCATCATATCCCAGCACTCCATCATATCCCAGCACTCCATCATATCCCAGCACTCCATCATATCCCAGCACTCCATCATATCCCAGCACTCCATCATATCCCAGCACTCCATCAGATCCCAGCACTCCATCAGATCCCAGCACTCCATCAGATCCCAGCACTCCATCAGATCCCAGCACTCCATCAGACCCCAGCACTCCATCAGATCCCAGCACTCCATCAGACCCCAGCACTCCATCAGACCCCAGCACTCCATCAGACCCCAGCACTCCATCAGACCCCAGCACTCCATCAGACCCCAGCACTCCATCAGACCCCAGCACTCCATCAGACCCCAGCACTCCATCATATCCCAGTACTACATTGACTCTTCCTCTGTTCAGCTCTGAGTCTGACCAGTACAGCGTCCTCCCAGAAGTACCAGACACATGTGGTGTCAGATACATGAACTAGATTATTCTGTTTCCGATTTGCTAGGTGTTCAACAAGTTACTAAGCCTGGCCAGTACAGCGTCCACTTGCAGAAGTACCAGTCACATGTGGAGTCAGATGCTGGTATCCACCCACAGCTTCCTCAAGTCCATCTCCAACGTGTCGGGAAGGACATAGGACCACTCATCAAGCAGTGGGTGTATCCTTTAACCTGTCAATCAGAACACTGGAGGGGAGAGGTAATGTGACTATAACACTGTAATAGCAGATTAATGGTTTGGTCATAGGACCCCTCATCAAGCACTGGGTGTATCCTTTAACCTGTCAATCAGAACACTGGAGGGAGAGGTAACGTGACTATAACACTGTAATAGCAGATTAATGCTTAGGACATAGGACCCCTCATCCAAGCAGTGGGTGTATCCTTTCAGCTCCCTCAGCCTGCTTAGCAGAACACTGGAGAGACTGGCCTGGTTAGAACACTAAGAACTGACTGGCCTGGTTAGAACACTAAGGACCGACTGGCCTGGTTAGAACACTGGAGAGACTGGCCTGGTTAGAACACTAAGAACTGACTGGCCTGGTTAGAACACTAAGAACCGACTGGCCTGGTTAGAACACTAAGGACCGACTGGCCTGGTTAGAACACTAAGGACCGACTGGCCTGGTTAGAACACTAAGGACCGACTGGCCTGGTTAGAACACTAAGGACCGACTGGCCTGGTTAGAACACTCAAGAACCGACTGGGCCTGGTTAGAACACTAAGAACCGACTGGCCTGGTTTAGAACACTAAGAACCGACTGGCCTGGTTAGAACACTAAGAACCGACTGGCCTGGTTTAGAACACTAAGAACCGACTGGCCTGGTTAGAACACTAAGAACGGACTGGCCTGGTTAGAACACTAAGAACGGACTGGCCTGGTTAGAACACTAAGAACCGACTGGCCTGGTTAGAACACCAAGAACCGACTGGCCTGGTTAGAACACTCAAGAACCGACTGGCCTGGTTAGAACACTAAGAACCGACTGGCCTGGTTAGAACACTAAGAACCGACTGGCCTGGTTTAGAACACTAAGAACCGACTGGCCTGGTTAGAACACTAAGAACCGACTGGCCTGGTTTAGAACACTAAGAACCGACTGGCCTGGTTAGAACACTAAAGAACCGACTGGCCTGGGTTAGAACACTAAGAACCGACTGGCCTGGTTAGAACACTAAGAACCGACTGGCCTGGTTTAGAACACTAAGAACCGACTGGCCTGGTTTAGAACACTAAGAACCGACTGGCCTGGTTAGAACACTAAGAACGGACTGGCCTGGTTAGAACACTAAGAACGGACTGGCCTGGTTAGAACACTAAGAACCGACTGGCCTGGTTAGAACACCAAGAACCGACTGGCCTGGTTAGAACACTAAGAACCGACTGGCCTGGTTAGAACACTAAGAACCGTCTGGCCTGGTTAGAACACTAAGAACCGACTGGCCTGGTTAGAACACTAAGAACCACTGGCCTGGTTTAGAAACACTAAGAACCGACTGGCCTGGTTAGAACACTAAGAACCGACTGGCCTGGTTTAGAACACTAAGAACCGACTGGCCTGGTTAGAACACTAAGAACCTACTGGCCTGGGTTAGAACACTAAGAACCGACTGGCCTGGTTAGAACACTAAGAACCGACTGGCCTGGTTTAGAACACTAAGAACCGACTGGCCTGGTTAGAACACTAAGAACCGACTGGCCTGGTTAGAACACTAAGAACCGACTGGCCTGGGTTAGAACACTAAGAACCGACTGGCCTGTTTAGAACACTAAGAACCGACTGGCCTGGTTAGAACACTAAGAACTGACTGGCCTGGTTAGAACACTAAGAACCGACTGGCCTGGTTTAGAACACTAAGAACCGACTGGCCTGGTTAGAACACTAAGAACCGACTGGCCTGGTTAGAACACTAAGAACCGACTGGCCTGGATTTAGAACACTAAGAACTGACTGGCCTGGTTAGAACACTAAGAACCGACTGGCCTGGTTTAGAACACTAAGAACTGACTGGCCTGGTTAGAACACTAAGAACCGACTGGCCTGGTTTAGAACACTAAGAACCGACTGGCCTGGTTAGAACACTAAGAACTGACTGGCCTGGTTAGAACACTAAGAACCGACTGGCCTGGTTAGAACACTAAGAACCGACTGGCCTGGTTAGAACACTAAGAACCGACTGGCCTGGTTTAGAACACTAAGAACCGACTGGCCTGGTTAGAACACTAAGAACCGACTGGCCTGGTTTAGAACACTAAGAACCGACTGGCCTGGTTAGAACACTAAGAACCGACTGGCCTGGTTTAGAACACTAAGAACCGACTGGCCTGGTTAGAACACTAAGAACTGACTGGCCTGGTTAGAACACTAAGAACCGACTGGTGATTGGCCTGTTTATAAAGCCTCTTTAAGCAGTGTAATAATTTAACCCTTCAACAGAAGGACCATATATATGAGTTTTGCATTTTCAGATGACTGATTTTGTATCTTATAAGTTCACTGTAATGTCCAGAGTTGTCAACTGACAAGGAAATGTATTGTACATATCACCAGTCAGCAGAAAGGTCTTGTCTGTTTATAGTCTGTATGTAATATCAAGACTTTGAATGATTTAATATCCACTATACAACTGGAAATATACCATAGCACCAACGTTTTCCAAAACCATTCCTGTGGTTATTACACTGCAGTAATTTAATGATTCACGCCCGATCGCTCTAGTTATTACGTTGAACTACCATTGTACCCCTGATTGGGATCAGTGCTGTAATTGTTTCAGTTTAGATATTAGCCTTAATTCAAGCCCACAGAGACCAGAGTGCGGTGGTGAAGTTCTTTGGCAGTTTTGCCTTCAACAGGAAACTGGAACAGAAATATGTGAAACGGAACGTTCTAGAACTGGAGATTCGACAGGACTACACCTCCTCTGGAACACAGAAATATGTGGTCGGTCCTCTTTGAACTGAGTTAACTTTACTGGTGTGCGGGGATGGGCCTTAGTTAGCACTTTTGGGACTATTCGATTGGTCCCATTGTACCAGCAAAGCTAAATCAAACTCACTCTCTCCTGTCTTATTTGACATTTTGTGTTTGACCCAAGTCTGAGATTTAGTAGTAAGGTGAATCACTGTCTTTGTTCTGTAGGGACCCATCAAGGTGACAGTCCAGGAGCTGGATGGGTCCTTCAACTCCACGCTACAGATCGAAGAGAACAGCCTGAAGCACGACATCCCCTGCCACTCAAGAGCAGACGGTAAACTCAAGCATCTTGTTTCTGTTATTACTAACACATTCCAATAAGCCTAATGTAATGCCATCTTAGCTGTAGTTTGGAGGATCAAGCCTAATGTAATGCCATCTTAGCTGTAGTTTGGAGGATCAAGCCTAATGTAATGCTGTCTTAGCTGTAGTTTGGAGGATCAAGTGTCCCTCAGTTTATCTCCACCTCCTTAGAGTTTCTATTTTCTTCCTGCTCCAGAAACAAGAAGAAGAAGATCCCTTTGATGAACGGGGAGGAGGTTGACATGGACCTGTCTGCTATGGAGTAAGACTGCATACTGCTCACTCACTCACTCACTCACTCACTCACTCACTCACTCACTCACTCACTCACTCTCTCTCCTGTCTGCTATGGAGTATGACTGCATACTGCTCACTCACTCTCACCACTCACTCACTCACTCACTCCTCCTCTCTCCTCTCTCTCCTGTCCACTCACACTCACTCTCACTCTCTCTCTGTCTGCTATGGAGTAAGACTGCATACTGCTCACTCACTCACTCACTCACTGCATACTGCTCACTCACTCACTCACTCCACTCTCACTTTCTCTCTCTCCTGTCTGCTATGGAGCAAGACTCACTCATACTGCTCACTCACCACCACCACTCACTCACCACTCACTCACCACCACTCACTCTCCTGTCTGCTATGGGAGTAAGGCATACTGCTCACTCACTCACTCACTCACTCACTCCCACTCTCTCTCTCTCTCCTGTAAGACTGCACACTGCTCACCACTCACTCACTCACTCACTCACTACTCTCTCTCCTGTCTGCTATGGAGTAAGACTGCATACTGCTCACTCACTCACTCACTCACTCACTCTCTCTCTCCTGTCTGCTATGGAGTAACTCACTCTCTCCTGTCTGCTATGGAGTAAGACTGCATACTGCTCACTGCTCACTCACTCACTCACTCACTCACTTTCTCACTCACCACTACACTAGGTAAGACTGCAGCACTCACTCACTCACTCACTTTCTCACTCACTCACTCACTCACTAACTCACTCACCACTCACTCACTCACTCACCACCACTCACTCACTCACTCACTCTCTCTCTCCTGTCTGATATGGCTCCCAGCAGACTGTATACAGGACTAGGGAGAGCAGTTTTATACAGGACTCCCATTCTTGCATTGATACTACAGGACTAGGGAGAGCAGCACTGATACTACAGGACTCTGGAGAGCAGCACTGATACTACAGGACTAGGGAGAGCAGCACTGATACTACAGGACTAGGGAGAGCAGCACTGATACTACAGGACTAGGGAGAGCAGCACTGATACTACAGGACTAGGGGAGAGCAGCACTGATACTACAGGACTAGGGAGAGCAGCATTGATACTACAGGACTAGGGAAAGCAGCACTGGAGAGCAGCACTGATACTACAGGACTAGGGAGAGCAGCACTGATACTACAGGACTAAGGAGAGCAGCACTGATACTACTACAGGACTAGCAGGGAGAGCAGCACTGATACTACAGGACTAGGGAAAGCAGCACTGATACTACAGGACTAGGGAGAGCAGCACTGATACTACAGGACTAGGGAGAGCAGCACTGATACTACAGGACTAGGGAGGGAGAGCAGCACTGATACTACAGGACTAGGAGAGCAGCACTGATACTACAGGACTAGGGAGAGCAGCACTGATAATACAGGACTAGGGAGAGCAGCACTGATACTACAGGACTCTGGAGAGCAGCACTGATACTACAGGACTAGGGAGAGCAGCACTGATACTACAGGACTAGGGAGAGCAGCACTGATACTACAGGACTAGGGAGAGCAGCACTGATACTACAGGACTAGGGAGAGCAGCACTGATACTACAGGACTAGGGAGAGCAGCATTGATACTACAGGACTAGGAGAGCAGCACTGATACTACAGGACTAGGAGAGCAGCACTGATACTACAGGACTAGGAGAGCAGCACTGATACTACAGGACTAGGGAGAGCAGCACTGATACTACAGGACTAGGGAGAGCAGCACTGATACTACAGGACTAGGAGAGCAGCACTGATACTACAGGACTAGGAGAGCAGCACTGATACTACAGGACTAAGGAGAGCAGCACTGATACTACAGGACTAGGGAGAGCAGCACTGATACTACAGGACTAGGGAGAGCAGCACTGATACTACAGAGCTAGGGAGAGCAGCACTGATACTACAGGACTAGGGAGAGCAGCACTGATACTACAGGACTAGGGAGAGCAGCACTGATACTACAGGACTAGGGAGAGCAGCACTGATACTACAGGACTAGGGAGAGCAGCACTGATACTACAGGACTAGGGAGAGCAGCACTGATACTACAGGACTAGGGAGAGCAGCACTGATACTACAGAGCTAGGGAGAGCAGCACTGATACTACAGGACTAGGGAGAGCAGTATTGATACTACATGACTCTGGAGAGCAGCACTGATACTACAGGACTAGGGGAGAGAGCACTGATACTACAGGACTAGGAGAGCAGCACTGATACTACAGGACTAGGGAGAGCAGCACGGATACTACAAGACTAGGGAGAGCAGCACTGATACTACAGGACTCAGCTATGGCTGTTACCGAGCATTGAGAAACTAACCAACAACCAGCTAACATCACTACCCTCAGTAGTTTAGTCCTAGCCTCAGTAGTTTACGTCCTACCCTCAGTAGTTTAGTCCTAGCCTCAGTAGTTTAGTCCTAGCCTCAGTAGTTTACGGCCTACTCTCAGTAGTTTTTAAGCCCTACTCTCAGTAGTTTACGTCCTACTCTCAGTAGTTTACGTCTTAGCCTCAGTAGTTTACGTCTTAGCCTCAGTAGTTTAGTCCTGGCCTCAGTAGTTTACGACCTAGCCTCAGTAGTTTACATCCTAGCCTCAGTAGATTAGTCTTAGCCTCAGTAGTTTACGTCCTAGCCTCAGTAGTTTACGTCCTAGCCTCAGTAGATTAGTCTTAGCCTCAGTAGTTTACGTCCTAGCCTCAGTAGTTTACGTCCTAGCCTCAGTAGATTAGTCTTAGCATTTACATTTACATTTACATTTAAGTCATTTAGCAGACGCTCTTATCCAGAGCGACTTACAAATTGGTGCTTTCACCTTATGACATCCAGTGGAACAGCCACTTTACAATAGTGCATCTAGGTCTTTTAAGGGGGAGAAGGATTACTTTATCCTATCCTAGGTATTCCTTAAAGAGGTGGGGTTTCAGGTGTCTCCGGAAGGTGGTGATTGACTCCGCTGTCCTGGCGTCGTGAGGGGAGTTTGTCCCACATTGGGGGGCCAGAGCAGCGAACAGTTTTGACTGGGCTGAGCGGGAACTGTACTTCCTCAGTGGTAGGGAGGCGAGCAGGCCAGAGGTGGATGAACGCAGTGCCCTTGTTTGGGTGTAGGGCCTGATCAGAGCCTGGAGGTAGTGAGGTGCCGTTCCCCTCACAGCTCCGTAGGCAAGCACCATGGTCTTGTAGCGGATGCGAGCTTCAACTGGAAGCCAGTGGAGAGAGCGGAGGAGCGGGGGTGACGTGAGAGAACTTGGGAAGGTTGAACACCAGACGGGCTGCGGCGTTCTGGATGAGTTGTAGGGGTTTAATGGCACAGGCAGGAGCCCAGCCAACAGCGAGTTGCAGTAATCCAGACGGGAGATGACAAGTGCCTGGATTAGGACCTGCGCCGCTTCCTGTGTGAGGCAGGGTCGTACTCTGCGGATGTTGTAGAGCATGAACCTACAGGAACAGCCACCGCCTTGATGTTATTTGAGAACGACAGGGTGTTGTCCAGGATCACGCCAAGGTTCTTAGCGCTCTGGGACGAGGACACAATGGAGTTGTCAACCGTGATGGCGAGATCATGGAACGGGCAGTCCTTCCCCGGGAGGAAGAGCAGCTCCGTCTTGCCGAGGTTCAGCTTGAGGTGATGATCCGTCATCCACACTGATATGTCTGCCAGACATGCAGAGATGCGATTCGCCACCTGGTCGTCAGAAGGGGGAAAGGAGAAGATTAATTGTGTGTCGTCTGCATAGCAATGATAGGAGAGACCATGTGAGGTTATGACAGAGCCAAGTGACTTGGTGTATAGCGAGAATAGGAGAGGGCCTAGAACAGAGCCCTGGGGGACACCAGTGGTGAGAGCACGTGGTGAGGAGACGGATTCTCGCCACGCCACCTGGTAGGAGCGACCTGTCAGGTATGACGCAATCCAAGCGTGGGCCGCGCCGGAGATGCCCAACTCGGAGAGGGTGGAGAGGAGGATCTGATGGTTCACAGTATCGAAGGCAGCCGATAGGTCTAGAAGGATGAGAGAGAGAGAGTTAGCTTTAGCAGTGCGGGAGCGCCTCCGTGATACAGAGAAGAGCAGTCTCAGTTGAATGACTAGTCTTGAAACCTGACTGATTTGGATCAAGAAGGTCATTCTGAGAAAGATAGCGGAGAGCTGGCCAAGGACGGCACGTTCAAGAGTTTTGAGAGAAAAGAAAGAAGGGATACTGGTCTGTAGTTGTTGACATCGGAGGGATCGAGTGTAGGTTTTTTCAGAAGGGGTGCAACTCTCGCTCTCTTGAAGACGGGAGGACGTAGCCAGCGGTCAGGGATGAGTTGATGAGCGAGGTGAGGTAAGGGAGAAGGTCACCGGAGATGGTCTGGAGAAGAGAGGAGGGGATAGGGTCAAGCGGGCAGGTTGTTGGGCGGCCGGCCGTCACAAGACGCGAGATGTCATCTGGAGAGAGAGGGAGAAAGAGGTCAGAGCACAGGGTAGGGCAGTGTGAGCAGAACCAGCGGTGTCGTTTGACTTAGCAAACGAGGATCGGATGTCGTCGACCTTCTTTTCAAAATGGTTGACGAAGTCATCTGCAGAGAGGGAGGAGGGGGGAGGGGAGGAGGATTCAAGAGGGAGGAGAAGGTGGCAAAAGAGCTTCCTAGGGTTAGAGGCAGATGCTTGGAATTTAGAGTGGTAGAAAGTGGCTTTAGCAGCAGAGACAGAGGAGGAAAATGTAGAGAGGAGGGAGTGAAAGGATGCCAGGTCCGCAGGGAGGCGAGTTTTCCTCCATTTCCGCTCGGCTGCCCGGAGCCCTGTTCTGTGAGCTCGCAATGAGTCGTCGAGCCACGGAGCGGGAGGGGAGGACCGAGCCGGCCTGGAGGATAGGGGACATAGAGAGTCAAAGGATGCAGAAAGGGAGGAGAGGAGGGTTGAGGAGGCAGAATCAGGAGATAGGTTGGAGAAGGTTTGAGCAGAGGGAAGAGATGATAGGATGGAAGAGGAGAGAGTAGAGGGGGAGAGAGAGCGAAGGTTGGGACGGCGCGATACCATCCGAGTAGGGGCAGTGTGGGAAGTGTTGGATGAGAGCGAGAGGGAAAAGGATACAAGGTAGTGGTCGGAGTCTTGGAGGGGAGTTGCAATGAGCCTCAGTAGTTTACGTCCTAGCCTCAGTAGATTAGTCTTAGCCTCAGTAGTTTACGACCTACTCTCAGTAGTTTACGACCTACTCTCAGTAGTTTACGTCCTAGCCTCAGTAGATTAGTCTTAGCCTCAGTAGTTTACGTCCTAGCCTCAGTAGTTTACGTCCTAGCCTCAGTAGTTTACGTCCTAGCCTCAGTAGTTTACGACCTACTCTCAATAGTTTACGCCCTAGCCTCAGTAGTTTACGCCCTAGCCTCAGTAGTTTACGTCCTAGCCTCAGTAGTTTACGTCCTAGCCTCAGTAGTTTACGTCCTAGCCTCAGTAGATTAGTCTTAGCCTCAGTAGTTTACGTCCTAGCCTCAGTAGTTTACGTCCTAGCCTCAGTAGATTAGTCTTAGCCTCAGTAGTTTACGTCCTAGCCTCAGTAGTTTACGTCCTCAGTAGTTTACGTCCCTGGCCTCAGTCCCTAGCCTCAGTAGTTTACGTCCTAGCCTCAGTAGTTTACGTCCTAGCCTCAGTAGTTTACGACCTACTTCTCAGTAGTTTACGTCCTAGCCTCCTAGCCTCAGTAGTTTACGTCCTAGCCTCAGTAGTTTACGTCCTACTCTCAGTAGTTTAGTCCTAGCCTCAGTAGTTTACGTCCTACTCTCAGTAGATTAGTCTTAGCCTCAGTAGTTTACGTCCTAGCCTCAGTAGTTTAGTCCTAGCCTCAGTAGTTTACGTCCTACTCTCAGTAGATTAGTCTTAGCCTCAGTAGTTTACGTCCTAGCTCTCAGTAGTTTAGTCCTAGCCTCAGTAGTTTACGTCCTACTCTCAGTAGATTAGTCTTAGCCTCAGTAGTTTACGCCCTAGCCCTAGCCTCAGTAGTTTACGACCTAGCCTCAGTAGTTTACGTCCTAGCTCTCAGTAGATTACGGCTTAGCCTCAGTAGTTTAGTCTTAGCCTCAGTAGTTTACGTCCTAGCCTCAGTAGTTTTTACGTCCTAGCCTCAGTAGTTTACGCCTCCTACCTCAGTAGTTTACGTCCCTAGCCTCAGTAGTTACGTCCTAGCCTCGTCCTAGCCTCAGTAGTTTACGTCCTAGCCTCAGTAGTTTACGTCCTCCTAGCCTCAGTAGTTTACGTCCCTAGCCTCAGTAGTTTACGTTTCGCCCTAGCCTCAGTAGTTTACGTCCTAGCCTCAGTAGTTTTTCAGTAGACCTACTCTCAGTAGTTTACGTCCTAGCCTCAGTAGTTTACTCTCAGTAGTTTACGTCCTAGCCTCTCGTCCTAGCCTCAGTAGTTTACTCTCAGTAGACCTACTCTCAGTAGTTTACGTCCTACTCTCAGTAGTTTACGCCCTAGCCTCAGTAGTTTACGCCCTAGCCTCAGTAGTTTGCCCTAGCCTCTATCCTCAGTAGTTTACCTCCTACTCTCAGTAGTTTACCTCCTAGACGCAAGGGAATAAAGGATCTCGCCAATAAAATAATCAACATACTTCAGTTAAAAGTTTTAGTCAAATCAGTTGAATTCAGACAAGCCACCCTCCTTAACAGACAAGTGTTCCGTTCGGTTCCGTTCCTTAAAGAACCTAAAACTTAACTCTGTTTCTCACGCAGTGCGGATTCTCCCTTGCTGTGGATCCGGATCGATCCGGACATGTCCATCCTGCGTAAGGTGGAGTTTGAGCAGGCAGACTTCATGTGGCAGTACCAGCTCAGGTACAGAACTCTTCACCTTTTTCTTTTAGGAACTGGCCGTTGCATGGATTTGTTTCTTCATGTATTCTTGAGCACAAGTAAAAAAAAGACTATCCTTATTTACAAACATGACAAAGATGACTACAGATCACGCCATAGAGCCGCGACTACAGATCACGCCACAGAGCCGCGACTACAGATCACGCCACAGAGCCGCGACTACAGATCACGCCACAGCCCCATGACTACAGATCACGCCACAGAGCCGCGACTACAGATCACGCCACAGAGCCGCGACTACAGATCACGCCACAGAGCCGCGACTACAGATCACGCCACACAGAGCCACATCCCCATGACTACAGATCAGAGCCCGACTACAGATCAGACTACAGATCACGCCACAGAGCCGCGACTACAGATCACGCCACAGCCCCATGACTACAGATCACGCCACAGTGCCGCGACTACAGATCACGCCACAGAGCCGTGACTACAGATCAGCCGCCTACAGAGGCGCCGCGACTACAGATCACGCCACAGAGCCGCGACTACAGATCACGCCACAGAGGCGCCGCGAGTACAGATCACGCCACAGCGCCGTGACTACAGATCACGCCACAGCCCGTGACTACAGATCACGCCACAGAGCCGCGACTACAGATCACGCCACAGAGCCGCGACTACAGATCACGCCCACAGCGCACGCGACTAGAGATCACGCCACAGAGATCACGCAGAGCGACTACAGATCACGCCACAGCGCCGCGACTACAGATCACACCACAGCGCCGCGACTACAGATCACGCCACAGGCGCCGCGACTACAGATCACGCCACAGAGGCGCCGCGACTACAGATCACGCCACAGACCACTACAGATCACGCCACAGAGGCGCCGCGACTACAGATCACGCCACAGTGCCGCGCGACTACAGATCACGCCACAGTGCGCCGCGACTACAGATCACGCCACAGAACTGCGACTACAGATCACAGCCTACAGAGCCACAGCGACTACAGATCACGCCACAGGGCTGTGACTACAGATCACGCCACAGGGCTGTGATAGCACAAGCTATAGATCTGCCATTTCAACATGGAGTTCAATGTGAAGGAGAAAAGGTGTGTTTGTTCGTCCTGGTAGTATTCTTCATGGTTCAGAAGTATCTTCCTCAGGTACGAGCGTGACGTCGTGGCCCAGGAGGAGTCTATTTTAGCCCTGGAGAAGTTCCCCACGCCGGCCTCCCGTCTGGCCCTCACTGACATCCTAGAACAGGACCAGTGTTTCTACAAGGTCCGCCAGGGCGCCTGCTTCTGCCTCGCCAAGGTAAGAGGTCCGCCAGGGCGCCTGCTTCTGCCTCGCCAAGGTAACAGGTCCGCTTCACCCATCCATCTTTATCCCTCCATTAACCACGGTGGGGTTTTAATGTGGTGAATCCAGAGTTGAGCACATCATTCCTTTATTCTAAGCCAAGGAGACTGCTGTGGCAGTAGGCCACCCACCTTCCTAGTCTTCGTTCTTCTTTAAAAACCCAATTCGACAACCCCTGTAGAACATTATCCTGTGGATTGTTTTTGCTTTATCCATCAACCCCCCCCCATATCCGATTCATTTCCTCCATTTATAATATTTTCACCTGAATCCATATTTTCTTTAAATGTGGAGTTACATGGTTATTTCATTTCATGGTTTCATTGGCTTCCAGAATTGAATTTAGCTAGTTGATGTTAACATAATGTACCCCTGATAGCCTTGGCAGGCCGGTGATAGGCTGTCTTTTTGAATGAGTGGGAGCCATGGGAAAGGCTTAGGGGCAAGTCCAAGCAGAGTCCACACACCCGCACTTAGATACACACACTCACATATACACACACCCGTCCACCCCAGGGCCTTGTGTTTACCTTGCTGAAAAATGACAACATCCTGACCGCTCGCCACCCAGCCCTGTAGGTAGACCCTCGGCTCTGTCCTTCTCTCTAACATCCTGCTGAGAGAGAGCAGGAGACCTCGGCTCTGTCCTTCTCTCTAACATCCTGCTGAGAGAGCAGGAGACCTGGCTCTGTCCTTCTCTCTAACATCCTGCTGAGAGAGAACAGGGAGACCCTCGGCTCTGTCCTTCTCTCTAACATCCTGCTGAGAGAGAACAGGAGACCCTCGGCTCTGTCCTTCTCTCTAACATCCTGCTGAGAGAGAACAGGGAGACCCTCAGCTCTGTCCTTCTCTAATATCCGGCTGAGAGAGAGCAGGGAGACCCTCAGCTCTGTTACTTCCTCATGTAACAGGCTAGAAGCCAGTCTGCTAGAAGCAAATTGTTCTGAACTCTAGAAAATCTAATCTAATGTCCCCTTGCAGTTAACTTTCAAATGAATATTACAACGTTTTGTCCAGGAAACCTTCTTCAGAGTGTCATGTGTCATCCCAGTTAGATTACTAGCTAATACGTCTATTATTCAGTATCTTCTGTGTCTAGATAGCCGAACTCCACTGCTCTGTGAAGTCCCTGTTCACCAGTATAGCTAGCTGTCACACACACACACACGGGCGGCAGGGTAGCCTAGTGGTTAGAGCGTTGGACTAGTAACTGGAAGGTTGCAAGTTCAAACCCCTGAGCCGACAAGGTACAAATCTGTCGTTCTGCCCCTGAACAGGCAGTTAACCCACTGTTCCTAGGCCGTCATTGAAAATAAGAATTTGTTCTTAACTGACTTGCCTAGTTAAATAAAGGTAAAATAAAAATAAATAAAAAATCAGCTCAGATAGAACAGGAGGAGGAAGCTGTATCACGTATTTTCCTGTTTTTAACATTCATAGATCGCCAACTCCATGATGAGCACCTGGACCGGTCCTCCAGCCATGAAGTCTCTGTTCACCAGAATGTTCTGCTGTAAGAGCTGTCCAAACATCGTCAAGACCAACACCTTCATCAGCTTCCAGAGCTACTTCCTACAGAAGGTATTTCAACTGTCACACGTCACCTTAATTAACGTAGATCACGAGACTAAGTCTGTCGGTTTAAATATCTGATCAGTCATGGTCATACCGGTTACACACTGTAGAGGTTTTTACTTCGTCACAGAACCTAAACCTTTAGGAAACAATGGCGGGAAAAGAAAATCTGAATTAGTTTCCTTGGAAATTGCAAGAAATCTGTAATACTGTCGTCCAGTATTTTGGCGTCTGTAATGAGCTGTGTTTGATCTGTACCTAGACCATGCCTGTAGCCATGGCTCAGCTCAGAGACATCCAGAACCTCTGTCCCAAAGACGTCCTCAACTTCATCCTGGACCTCATCAAGTACAACGACAACAGGAAGAACAAGGTGAGATGGGGGTTTGTTTTGTTGTGACCAATGATTAGAAGGGAAAAGGGTGAAGGAGATGAACCGTTCAAAGTGTTGGACCAGGGGTCGCCATCGTTGGTAATTCTGTATGGTGTTCTGGAGTTGGTTGTGCTGACCACTGGGCCACACTGACCAGGCACTAATGCCTTTAATGTTGTTGCCCTTCTCTTCTCCTAGTTCTCCGACAACTACTACCGTGCCGAGCTGATTGACGCCCTCACCAACTCCCCCTGACCCCGGCCATCAGCATCAGTAACGAGGTGCGCACCGTGGACAACCTCAACGGAGACGTACGTCTCATCCTGGAGGAGATCACACGCTCTCTTAACATGGAGAAACTACTGCCCAGCTACCGCAACACCATCACTGTCAGGTAGAGATAATCACTACTCTAGATACCCACTATATATTATATAAACTAAACATCGTGGAGGAGATCATCACTACTGCCCAGCTACCGCAACACCATCACTGTCAGGTAGAGATAATCACTACTCTAGATACCCACTATACATTATATTATATAAACTAAACATCCTGGAGGAGATCATCACTACTGCCCAGCTAGCGCAACAACATCACTGTCAGGTAGAGATAATCACTACTCTAGATACCCACTATACATTATACTATATAAACTAAACATCCTGGAGGAGATCATCACTACTGTCCAGCTACCGCAACACCATCACTGTCAGGTAGAACAGAAGTTAAGTGGAGTGCATGGTAAATGATGTGGTGTTGGTAGTAAATGGAGATGGTGGTAAATGGAGATGGTGGTAAATGGAGATGGTGGTAAATGGAGATGGTGGTAAATGGAGGTGGTGGTAAATGAGGTGGTAAATGGAGATGGTGGTAAATGTGGTGGTAAATGATGTGGTGTTGGTAGTAAATGGAGATGGTGGTAAATGGAGATGGTAAATGGAGATGGTGGTAAATGGAGATGGTGGTAAATGGAGATGGTGGTAAATGTGGTGGTAAATGGAGATGGTGGTAAATGTGGTGGTAAATGGAGATGGTAAATGTAGTGGTAAATGGAGAGTAAATGGTGGTGGTAAATGGAGATGGTAAATGGAGATGGTGGTAAATGGAGATGGTGGTAAATGGTGGGTGGTAAATGGAGATGGTGGTAAATGGTGGTAAATGGAGATGGTGGTAAATGGGATGGTGGTAAATGTGGTGGTAAAAATGGTGGTAAATGTGGGTGGTAAATGTGAGATGGTGGTAAATGTGGTGGTAAATGGAGATGGTGGTAAATGTGGGTGGTTGTGGTGGTGGTGGTAAATGTGGTGGTAAATGGAGATGGTGGTAAATGGAGATGGTGGTAATGTGGTGGTAAATGGAGATGGTGGTAAATGGAGATGGTGGTAAATGTGGTGGTAAATGGAGATGGTGGTAAATGTGGTAAATGGAGATGGTGGTAAATGGAGATGGTGGTGGAGATGGTAAATGGAGATGGTGGTAAATGAGGGTGGAGGTTAGATGGTGGTAAATGGTGGTGGTAAATGGTGGTGGTAAATGGTGGTGGTAAATGTAAATGGAGTGGTAAATGGTGGTAAATGTGATGGTGGTAAAAATGTGGGTGGTAAATGTGGTGGTGCTAAATAATGGTGGTAAATGATTGGTGGTTTGGAGATGGTGGTAAATGGAGATGGTGGTAAATGGAGATGGTGGTAAATGGAGATGGTGGTAAATGGTAAATGTGGTGGTAAATGGAGATGGTGGTGGAGATGGTGGTAAATGGTGGTGGTAAATGGAGATGGTGGTATGGTAAATGGTGGTGGTAAATGGTGATGGTGGTAAATGGAGATGGTAAATGGTGGTGGTAAATGATGGTAAATGAGGTGGTGGTAAATGTGGTAAATGTGGTGGTAAATGTGGGTGGTGGTAAATGGGTGCATGGTGGTGGTAAATGGGTGGTGGTAAATGTGGGTGTTGTGGTGGTGGTAAATGTGGGTGGTGTGGTGGTGGTGGTAAATGTGGGTGGTGGTGGTGGTAAAGTGGTGTGGTAAATGTGGGTGGTTGTGGGTGGTGGTGGTAAAGGGTATTGGGTGTTTAGTTGGTGGTAAATGTGGGTGTTTAGTGGTGGTGGTAAATGTGGGTGTTTAGTGGTGGTGGTATGGGTGTTTATGGTGGTGGTAAATGGTGGTTGTGCTGGTGGTAAATCTGGGTGGTTGTGCTGGTGGTAAATGTGGGTGCTTGGTGTCTGTTTTGATTGGCCGCTTTACATTGTGTTGATCGATAAAAGACCAAATAGTGGTTGACCCAAAGCGGCATTGTTGAGGTAGCTGGTGTGGAAGCTTTTTGGCCCTTGTACCCTCTCCCAAATATTGCCAAACACGTCCGTACAGGAAGCTAGTTGAGTGCCAGGGGAAACCTTCCCATCTGCATGATCTTATCAATCAAAATGCCTCAAAGGCACAATCTGCTACTTCTACAGTTGTAGAACTCCAACTCTTTTAACCCTAAAGGGTATTGGTGCGTTAGAAATCAGGAACTTTGATTTAGGCTTATAGATGAGTGACCCGCTCTCTCTCTCTGTCTCTCTCTCCTCCATCTCTCCCGCTCTCTCTCTCTCTCTCCTCCATCTCGCTCTCTCTCTCTTTCTCTCTCCGCCATCCCCTCTCTCTCTCTCCCCCCTCTCTCCTCCATCCCCCCTCTCTCTCCATCCCCTCTCTCTCTCCATCCCCCTCTCTCTCTCCTCCATCCCCCTCTCTCTCTCTCCATCCCCTCTCTCTCTCCTCCATCCCCCTCTCTCTCCATCCCCCTCTCTCCTCCATCCCCTCTCTCTCTCCATCCCCCCTCTCTCTCCATCCATCCCCTCTCCTCTCCATCCCCCTCTCTCTCCTCCATCCCCCTCTCTCTCTCCATCCCCCCTCTATCCTCCATCCTCTCTCTCCTCCATCCCCCCTCTCTCCTCCATCCCCTCTCTCTCTCCTCCATCCCCCCTCTCTCCTCCATCCCCCTCTCTCTCTCCATCCCCCTCTCTCCTCCATCCCCCCTCTCTCTCCTCCCCCCTCTCTCTCCATCCCCCTCTCTCTCTCCATCCCTCCCTCTCTCTCCAGTTGTCTCAGAGCTATCCGGATGCTCCAGAAGAATGGTCATATTCCCAGTGACCCTCTCTGTTTAAATCCTATGCAGAATACGGACACTTTGTGGATGTTCGTGTCGCAGCGCTGGAAGCTGTGGTGGACTACACAAGAGGTATGCACCGAACTAGTCCTAGTGAAGTTAGGAGGACACGCCCTATTCCCTATGTAGTGCACTACATTTAGCCAGAGCAACGTAGGGTTTGAATTAGTCCCATAGGGCTGTAACCAGAAGTAGTGCACTTGACTACAGAGCATTCAGAAAGTATTCAGACCCCTTGACTTATTTTTTTTTACGTTACAGCCTTATTCTGAAATGTATTAAATTGTTTTGTTTTCTCATCAATCTACACACAATAACCCATAATGACAAACCAAAAACAGATTTTTTTTGTTGACATTTTTGAAAATTGTAGATAAAAATATTAACTATCACATTTGCATAAGTATTCAGATATTTTACTCAGTACTTTGTTGAAGCACCTTTGGCAGCGATTACAGCCTTGTGTCTTCTTGTGTATGACGCTACAAGCTGGGAACACCTGTATTTGGGGAGTTTCTCACATTTTTCTCTGCAGATCCTCTCAAGCTCTGTCAGGTTGGATGGGGAGTATCGCTGCACAGCTATTTTCAGGTCTCTCCAGAGATGTTCGATCAGGTTAAAGTCCGGGCTCAGGCTTGGCCACTCAATGACATTCAGAGACTTGTCCAGAAGCCACTCCTGCGTTGTCTTGGCTGTGTGCTTAGGGTCGTTGTCCTGTTGGAAGGTGAACCTTCGCGCCAGTCTGAGGTCCTGAGTGCTCTGGAGCAGGTTTTCATCAAGAATCTCTCTGTACTTTGCTCCGTTCATCTTTCCCTCGATCCTGACTAGTCTCCCAGCCACTGAAAAACATCCCCACAGCATGATGCTTCACCGTAGGGATGGTGCCAGATTTCCTCCAGACGTGACGCTTGGCATTCAGACCAGAGAGTTCATTCTTGGTTTCATCACACCAGAGAATCTTGTTTCTCATGATCTGAGAGTCTTTAGGTGCCTTTAGCGCGGGGGGGACGGGACTGTTTTCGCTTTGTCATTATGCGGTATTGTGTGGAGAAAAACATCTATGTAATCCATTTTAGTATCAGGCTGTAACGTAACAACATGTGGAAAAGGGGATGGGGGTCTGAATACTTTCTGAATGTAAGGAGACGAGGTGCCATTTCACACACAGCCTAGTTCTCTGGGGTTGAACGTCTTGACCCTAAATATCCATCCAGACTCACCAGTCAGTCTGTTTTAATCTCTGGGGTTGAACATCTTGACCCTAAATATCCATCCAGGCTGTCACCAGTCAGTCTGTTTTAATCTCTGGGGTTGAACATCTGAATGTCATCCAGACTGAATGTCACAGTCAGTCTGTTTTAATCTCTGGGGTTGAACATCTTGACCCTAAATATCCATCCAGGCTGTCACCAGTCAGTCTGTTTTAATCTCTGGGGTTGAACATCTTGAGCCTAAATATCCATCCAGACTGAATGTCACTAGTCAGTCTGTTTTAATCTCTGGGGTGAACGCCTTGACCCTAAATATCCATCCAGACTCACCAGTCAGTCTGTTTCACTCTGTGGGCTGTAGCTACTAGCTAGAGAGACAGCATCTCACCTGTAGAAGCAACATGCACACACACACAAATCAAATTTATTTATATAGCCCTTCGTACATCAGCTGATATCTCAAAGTGCTGTACAGAAACCCAGCCTAAAACCCCAAACAGCAAGCAATGCAGGTGTAGAAGCACACACACACACTCCCTGCTATAAACCTCATTATAAACTGTGTGGTTCCAGCCCTGAATGCTGATTGGCTGACAGCCATGGTATATCAGACCGTATAGTAGTAACATCACACTGACTCTTACCAAGAGAGTATCCTGTCTTGTTATAGTAGTAACAGCACACTGACTCCTACCCAGAGAGTATCCTGTCTTGTTATAGTAGTAACATCACACTGACTCCTACCTAGAGAGTATCCCTTCTTGTTATAGTAGTAACAACACACTGACTCCTACCTAGAGAGTATCCCTTCTTGTTATAGTAGTAACAACACACTGACTCCTACCTAGAGAGTATCCCTTCTTGTTATAGTTGTAACATCACACTGACTCCTACCCAGAGAGTATCCCTTCTTGTTATAGTTGTAACAACACACTGACTCCTACCTAGAGAGTATCCCTTCTTGTTATAGTAGTCCTACCTAGAGAGTATCCTTCTTGTTATAGTAGTAACAACACTCTGACTCCTACCTAGAGAGTATCCCTTCTTGTTATAGTAGTAACATCACACTGACTCCTACCTAGAGAGTATCCCTTCTTGTTATAGTTGTAACATCACACTGACTCCTACCCAGAGAGTATCCCTTCTTGTTAACATCACTCTGAACTGCAGTGGCTGCTACATGGTCCAGAGAGTATCCAGGTACTGTTGTTTGTTATAGTTGTAACATCATCATCTGACTCCTACCTAAGGCAGCAAGACAAGAGTATCCCTTTCCAACACGCTCAGTAAATTGACTCAACTGATTAACACACAATCCCTGCTGATTATACACATAATTAATCAATCTCACAGCCCTGCCTGTCTGTCAGGACAGAGGTGTGTGTGTGTGTGTGTGTGTGTGTGTGTTTTAACATGCTGTCTATTGCTAGTTGACAGGAGCTCCGTGGAACTGCAGTGGCTGCTCAACATGGTCCAGAATGATGGTTTGTCCCTCACTACATCAGGTACTGTGTGTTTGTCTGTTGGGTTCGCTGCCTCATACATAAAGATGCATCATGATGTATTTATCTGGCTTCAGGATATGGGGACATTTTGTCTTAAGGCAGCAAGACAACGGTTTAGTTTATTTAGTGCTGTGATGGTTTAAAAACAAGTGATGGTTACAGTAAATTTATCAACTGATTAACTCATTTAGACCCGCAGTCTGAGGAAATGTATTGATGATACTTCCTGCTCAGCAGTTTGAATCTAAATATATTCATCCTGAAACATCCTGTTTCCCTTATTAGTGGATATTTGCCATGTCCCAGGAAAGGTGTTATGTGATGGTTTGTCCCAGGAAAGGTGTTATGTGATGGTTTGTCCCAGGAAAGGTGTTATGTGATGGTTTGTCAGGGAAAGGTGTTATGTGATGGTTTGTCCCAGGAAAGGTGTTATGTGATGGTTTGTCCCAGGAAAGGTGTTATGTGATGGTTTGTCCCAGGAAAGGTGTTATGTGATGGTTTGTCCCAGGAAAGGTGTTATGTGATGGTTTGTCCCAGGAAAGGTGTTATGTGATGGTTTGTCCCAGGAAAGGTGTTATGTGATGGTTTGTCCCAGGAAAGGTGTTATGTGATGGTTTGTCCCAGGAAAGGTGTTATGTGATGGTTTGTCCCAGGAAAGGTGTTATGTGATGGTTTGTCCCAGGAAAGGTGTTATGTGATGGTTTGTCCCAGGAAAGGTGTTATGTGATGGTTTGTCCCAGGAAAGGTGTTATGTGATGGTTTGTCCCAGGAAAGGTGTTATGTGATGGTTTGTCCCAGGAAAGGTGTTATGTGATGGTTTGTCCCAGGAAAGGTGTTATGTGATGGTTTGTCCCAGGGAAAGGTGTTTGTATGTGATGGTTTGTCCCAGGAAAGGTGTTATGTGATGGTTTGTCCCAGGAAAGGTGTTATGTGATGGTTTGTCCCAGGAAAGGTGTTATGTGATGGTTTGTCCCAGGGAAAGGTGTTATGTGATGGTTTGTCCCAGGAAAGGTGTTATGTGATGGTTTGTCCCAGGAAAGATGTTATGTGATGGTTTGTCCCAGGAAAGGTGTTATGTGATGGTTTGTCAGGAAAGGTGTTATGTGATGGTTTGTCCCAGGAAAGGTGTTATGTGATGGTTTGTCCCAGGAAAGGTGTTATGTGATGGTTTGTCCCAGGAAAGGTGTTATGTGATGGTTTGTCCCAGGAAAGGTGTTATGTGATGGTTTGTCCCAGGAAAGGTGTTATGTGATGGTTTGTCCCAGGAAAGGTGTTATGTGATGGTTTGTCCCAGGAAAGGTGTTATGTGATGGTTTGTCCCAGGAAAGGTGTTATGTGATGGTTTGTCCCAGGAAAGGTGTTATGTGATGGTTTGTCCCAGGAAAGGTGTTATGTGATGGTTTGTCCAGGAAAGGTGTTATGTGATGGTTTGTCCCAGGAAAGGTGTTATGTGATGGTCTGTCCCAGGAAAGGTGTTATGTGATGGTTTGTCCCAGGAAAGGTGTTATGTGATGGTTTGTCCCATGGGAAAGGTGTTATGTGATGGTTTGTCCCAGGAAAGGTGTTATGTGATGGTTTGTCCCAGGAAAGGTGTTATGTGATGGTTTGTCCCAGGAAAGGTGTTATGTGATGGTTTGTCCCAGGAAAGGTGTTATGTGATGGTTTGTCCCAGGAAAGGTGTTATGTGATGGTTTGTCAGGGAAAGGTGTTGATGGTTTGTCAGGGAAAGGTGTTATGTGATGGTTTGTCCCAGGAAAGGTGTTATGTGATGGTTTGTCCCAGGAAAGGTGTTATGTGATGGTTTGTCCCAGGAAAGGTGTTATGTGATGGTTTGTCCCAGGAAAGGTGTTATGTGATGGTTTGTCCCAGGAAAGGTGTTATGTGATGGTTTGTCCCAGGAAAGGTGTTATGTGATGGTCTGTCCCAGGAAAGGTGTTATGTGATGGTTTGTCCCAGGAAAGGTGTTATGTGATGGTCTGTCCCAGGAAAGGTGTTATGTGATGGTCTGTCCCAGGAAAGGTGTTATGTGATGGTTTGTGGCTACGAAGAAACAAGATGTTAACCTCCACTTTCTCTATGTTCATTCAGACACAAGATCCTAAGCATGCTGGGCAAAAACCTCCCTTCACCAAAGCAGCCGAAGTCTCCACTCTGCAACGAGGCTCTGGTCGACCAGCTGTGGAAACTCATGAACTCAGGTGAGACCTTAGTGCGTCTTAAATGGCACCCTATTCCCTATGTAGTGCACTACGCTTGACCGGAGCCCACATAAATCTTCTACGTAGGGCTCTGGACTAAAAGTAGTGTACTATGTAGCAAATAGGGTGCCATTTAAGATCAGACATAACTAATCAAACCTGATGAGACGCAGTACAGACAGAGACCACTCAGGCCTGGCTAGTCAAACCCCACCTGGGGCTGGTGTGATATCCACTCAGGCCTGGCTAGTCAAACCCCCAACCTGGAGTGATATCCACTCAGGCCTGGCTAGTCAAACCCCACCTGGGGCTGGTGTGATATCCACTCAGGCCTGGCTAGTCAAACCCCCACCTGGGGCTGGTGTGATATCCACTCAGGCCTGGCTAGTCAAACCCCCACCTGGGGCTGGTGTGATATCCACTCAGGCCTGGCTAGTCAAACCCCCACCTGGGTCTGGTGTGATATCCTCTCAGGCCTGGCTAATCAAACCCTCACCTGGGGCTGGTGTGATATCCACTCAGGCCTGGCTAGTCAAACCCCCAACCTGGAGTGATATCCACTCAGGCCTGGCTAGTCAAACCCCCACCTGGGGCTGGTGTGATATCCACTCAGGCCTGGCTAGTCAAACCCCCACCTGGGGCTGGTGTGATATCCACTCAGGCCTGGCTAATCAAACCCCCACCTGGGGCTGGTGTGATATCCACTCAAGCCTGGCTAATCAAACACCCACCTGGGGCTGGTGTGATATCCACTCAGGCCTGGCTAATCAAACCCCCACCTGGGGCTGGTGTGATATCCACTCAGGCCTGGCTAATCAAACCCCCACCTGGGGCTGGTGTGATATCCACTCAGGCCTGGCTAATCAAACCCCCACCTGGGGCTGGTGTGATATCCACTCAGGCCTGGCTAGTCAAAACCTGGGGCTGGTGTGATATCCACCACCTGGGTCAAACCCCCACCTGGGGCTGGTGTATCCACTCAGGCCTGGCTAGTCAAACCCCACCTGGGGCTGGTGTGATATCCACTCAGGCCTGGCTAATCAAACCCCACCTGGGGCTGGTGTGATATCCACTCAGGCCTGGCTAGTCAAACCCCACCTGGGGCTGGTGTGATATCCACTCAGGCCTGGCTAGTCAAACCCCCAACCTGGAGTGATATCCCGCCAGAGACTGAGTTACTGCTCACAAATCAAATCCATGTGTGTAATTAGCTAACCCCAACAGTCATTTATCAATGTTTGTGATGGTAAGAGTTGCACAACTGTCGAATTCGATGTTTGCACTTTAACCTTATAGTCTCGTAGTCATTGTATCGTTTCAAATCCAAAGTGCTGGAATACAGAGCTTAAAACCAGAATACGTGTCACTGTCCCAATACTTCTGGACGTCCCAGTATTACATTATGTTCCAGGTCCTAACTTCAACTGTCTGTCTGACCCATTATTACACTACAATAACAAACTATAAGCAAATGTTCAGCGTCACATTACACGGACGTCCCCCCAGCAGGCTCATATAAACCTTGTTTCAAAAGGTGCCAAAACGTTGTGAAATGTCTTTTCAAAGAGAGAGACGTTTTCTCTTTAACAGTCGTAAAACATCTGTTTCTCTTCCAGGGAAGAGAAGGATCATGTTTGTAGGTTTGTCCATGTCTTGAGGGATATAGGGACCTGCTGGGACGGGCCTCAATAGGGCTGTGTCCCAAATGGCATCCAATCTCCAAATATACAGTGTGCTACTTACCAGGCCTCTGTGTAGTGCACTATATAGGGAATAATGGGGTGTAGACTGTGTTTGGGGGCTCCTGGCACGGGCTCCTGGCACGGGCTCCAGTTACAATGAGGTCAAACACAGCTGAGAGAGCCTCGGAGAACACTAACCTGCTCAAACACGGTCTGTCAGAGGGGGCCTGGAAACGCAGAGCTGACGGGTGCTGTCTCAGACAGACAGACAGACAGAACGAGGGAGACAGACAGACAGAAAGAGGGAGACAGACAGACAGAAAGAGGGAGACAGACAGACAGAACGAGGGAGACAGACAGACAGAACGAGGGAGACAGACAGACAGAACGAGGGAGACAGACAGACAGAACGAGGGAGACAGACAGACAGAACGAGGGAGACAGACAGACAGAACGAGGGAGACAGACAGACAGAAAGAGGGAGACAGACAGACAGAACGAGGGAGACAGACAGACAGAAAGAGGGAGACAGACAGACAGAACGAGGGAGACAGACAGACAGAACGAGGGAGACAGACAGACAGAAAGAGGGAGACAGACAGACAGAAAGAGGGAGACAGACAGACAGACAGAAAGAGGGAGACAGACAGACAGACAGAAAGAGGGAGACAGACAGACAGAAAGAGGGAGACAGACAGACAGACAGAAAGAGGGAGACAGACAGACAGACAGAAAGAGGGAGACAGACAGACAGACAGAAAGAGGGAGACAGACAGACAGACAGAAAGAGGGAGACAGACAGACAGACAGAAAGACAGACAGACAGACAGACAGAAAGAGGGAGACAGACAGACAGACAGACAGAAAGAGGGAGACAGACAGACAGACAGAAAGAGGAGACAGACAGACAGAAAGAGAGGAGACAGACAGACAGACAGAAAGAGGGAGACAGACAGACAGACAGAAAGAGGAGACAGACAGACAGACAGAAAGAGGAGACAGACAGACAGACAGAAAGAGGGAGACAGACAGACAGACAGACAGAAAGAGGGAGACAGACAGACAGAAAGAGGGAGACAGACAGACAGACAGAAAGAGGGAGACAGACAGACAGAAAGAGGGAGACAGACAGACAGACAGAAAGAGGAGACAGACAGACAGACAGAAAGAGGGAGACAGACAGACAGACAGAAAGAGGGAGACAGACAGACAGACAGAGGGAGACAGACAGACAGACAGAAAGAGGAGACAGACAGACAGACAGAAAGAGGGAGACAGACAGACAGACAGAAAGAGGGAGACAGACAGACAGACAGACAGACAGACAGACAGAAAGAGGGAGACAGACAGACAGACAGAAAGAGGGAGACAGACAGACAGACAGAAAGAGGGAGACAGACAGACAGACAGAAAGAGGGAGACAGACAGACAGACAGAAAGAGGGAGACAGACAGACAGACAGACAGAAAGAGGGAGACAGACAGACAGACAGACAGAAAGAGGGAGACAGACAGACAGACAGACAGAAAGAGGGAGACAGACAGACAGACAGAAAGAGGGAGACAGACAGACAGACAGAAAGAGGGAGACAGACAGACAGACAGAAAGAGGGAGACAGACAGACAGAAAGAAAGAGGGAGACAGACAGACAGACAGAAAGAGGGAGACAGACAGACAGACAGAAAGAGGGAGACAGACAGACAGACAGAAAGAGGGAGACAGACAGACAGACAGACAGAAAGAGGGAGACAGACAGACAGACAGAAAGAGGGAGACAGACAGACAGACAGAAAGAGGGAGACAGACAGACAGACAGACAGAAAGAGGGAGACAGACAGACAGACAGAAATAGGGAGACAGACAGAAAGAGGGAGACAGACAGACAGACAGAAAGAGGGAGACAGACAGAAAGACAGAAAGAGGGAGACAGACAGAAAGAGGGAGACAGACAGAAAGAGGGAGACAGACAGACAAACAGAAAGAGGGAGACAGACAGACAGAGGGAGACAAACAGACAGACAGAAAGAGGGAGACAGACAGACAGACAGAAAGAGGGAGACAAACAGACAGAAGAAAGGGAGACAAACAGACAGACAGAAAGAGGGAGACAGACAGACAGACAGAAAGAGGAGACAAACAGACAGACAGAAAGAGGGAGACAGACAGACAGACAGAAAGAGGGAGACAGACACAGACAGAGGGAGACAGACACAGACAGAAAGACAGACAGACAGAGGGAGACAGACAGACAGACAGAAAGAGGGAGACAAACAGACAGACAGAAAGAGGGAGACAAACAGACAGACAGAAAGAGGGAGACAAACAGACAGACAGAAAGAGGGAGACAGACAGACAGACAGAAAGAGGGAGACAGACAGACAGACAGAAAGACAGAAAGAGGGAGACAGACACAGACAGAAAGAGGCAGACAGACACAGA
>NW_027040189.1:107444-127152 GCF_034236695.1 Oncorhynchus nerka
AGGAGAGGGACTCCCATGCCTTCAGTAACAGCCCTGCTAGTGGACGCTCCGTGAGGTCTCCATCCATGTCTGACTAGAACACAGCTCTGTCTCCTGGTTGGTCCTTCAGTAACAGCCCTGCTAGTGGACGCTCCCTGAGGTCTCCATCCATGTCTGACTAGAACACAGCTCTGTCTCCTGGTTGGTCCTTCAGTAACAGCCCTGCTAGTGGACGCTCCGTGAGGTCTCCATCCATGTCTGACTAGAACACAGCTCTGCCTCCTGGTTGGTCCTTCAGTAATAGCCCTGCTAGTGGACGCTCTGTGAGGTCTCCATCCATGTCTGACTAGAACACAGCTCTGTCTCCTGGTTGGTCCTTCAGTAACAGCCCAGTAACAGCCCTGCTAGTGGACGCTCCGTGAGGTCTCCATCAATGTCTGACTAGAACACAGCTCTGTCTCCTGGTTGGTCCTTCAGTAACAGCCCTGCTAGTGGACGCTCTGTGAGGTCTCCATCCATGTCTGACTAGAACACAGCTCTGTCTCCTGGTTGGTCCTTCAGTAACAGCCCTGCTAGTGGACGCTCTGTGAGGTCTCCATCCATGTCTGACTAGAACACAGCTCTGTCTCCTGGTTGGTCCTTCAGTAACAGCCCTGCTAGTGGACGCTCTGTGAGGTCTCCATCCATGTCTGACTAGAACACAGCTCTGTCTCCTGGTTGGTCCTTCAGTAACAGCCCTGCTAGTGGACGCTCCGTGAGGTCTCCATCCATGTCTGACTGAGCTGTGAAACATCATCCTCAAGACTAGACTCCAACTGTCAGTGGTTCAACTCCTCTGAATAGACCTTACTGGTTTGCTGCGTGTCAACTAGCCTGGAATCCACACTAAATATTGCTGTTTCAGAGCTAAGTTTAGTTTGAATTTGGAAAATGGAGCAATATTCAGTGTGGATCCAGGGCTGTGCCTGCAGTCAGTGTAGGAATGTGTGTAGCCTAACCAACATTCTGTGACGTCTTCATTAACCACACAGAGAGGCAGACCTGTGGGCCTCTCCAGAAGGGAGCCCTTTGGTTTTAAAAGCATCCCAGTCTCCAATCACCTTAACCACACACATACATACCCACCACACACACACTTCTGGCTGTGCCCGAGCCTGTCTGTCTCCTACCATCATCAACAACATTTTCAGTTAGTGGCTGTGCGTCCTCACAAGGGAACCTCTTCAGCCTGTTGAACCCGGTCTCACAGACTGCCACTAGACTTTCCCCCACGTTGCCCTGGACATGGACTTACAGGTTTACTTTAACCCTGCAATTAAACTAAGAGGAGAAATTCCACTCTCGTTCAGAGACCCAATCAATTCAATGGTGGCAGAATCAAGATTTTTTAATATATTTTTTTATTTTATTTTTTATTTCACCTTTATTTAACCAGGTAGGCTAGTTGAGAACACCTTTATTTAACCAGGTAGGCTAGTTGAGAACACCTTTATTTAACCAGGTAGGCTAGTTGAGAACACCTTTATTTAACCAGGTAGGCTAGTTGAGAACACCTTTATTTAACCAGGTAGGCTAGTTGAGAACAAGTTCTCATTTGCAACTGCGACCTGGCCAAGATAAAGCATAGCAGTGTGAACAGACAACACAAGAGTTACACATGGAGTAAACAATTAACAAGTCAATAACACAGTAGAAAAAAAGAGAGTCTGAGATGTTTCTAAACGTGTAGGATGTAGATTGTCTCTAATTAGGCGGACCTGCAGTAGACCATGAGATGTTTCTAAACGTGTAGGATGTAGATTGTCTCTAATTAGGCGGACCTGCAGTAGACCATGAGATGTTTTGCGTTCTAAACCGCACCCTATTCGTTATATAGTACACTACGTTTGACCAGAGCCCATACGGCTCTGGTCAAAAGTAGTGCATTTTTATTGGGAATAGGGTGCCATTTTGGATGTAGCTGTGACTAATAGCCTAATTGATGCCCTGTATGACATCACCATACTGAAGAGTCATTGGGTTGTTCTATACCTGTTTCTATTGCATTCATATGGCACTGTTTCTAACCATGCATGTTTTAACTGTTAAAGTCATTAGATTGTGTCCTTGTCCCTCACCCAATCAGTAACTAGATTGTGGGTGGTTTCCTTGTCTCTCACCCAATCAGTAACTAGATTGTGGATGGTCTCCTTGTCCCTCACCCAATCAGTAACTGTTCTGTTCTTTATTCATTATGTACTCCAGTTGTATTGGAACCTTTTCTTCTAGGTTGGACATGACTACATTATCATAAAGATGTTGGAAAATAAAGCTTCTGAAGTCAAGAATGTGTGTTTTTATTCATTTTCTTCAATAATGCTCAATATATAGTAACAATTACGCTTTGAAATGTTGTATACCAAGAATGTAATAACCAAGAGCATAAACTTTGAATAATTGCTCCCACCAAAAAGGCAGATGGACATTTTTGAGAGGAGAATGTAGATGAGATCTGGCGGTGTAGCTGTGGTCTTCAGTATCCTTGTTCTACCCTTACAACTACCTCACTGCCCGGCAAAGTAACGACTAACAACTACCTCACTGCCCGGCCCAGTAACAACTACCTCACTACCCGGCCCAGTAACAACTACCTCACTGCCCGGCCCAGTAACGACTAACAACTACCTCACTGCCCGGCCCAGTAACAACTAACAACTACCTCACTGCCCGGCCCAGTAACGACTACCTCACTGCCCGGCCCAGTAACGACTACCTCACTGCCCGGCCCAGTAACGACTACCTCACTGCCGGCCCAGTAACGACTAACGACTACCTCACTGCCCAGCCCAGTAACGACTAACGACTACCTCACTGCCCAGCCCAGTAACGACTAACGACTACCTCACTGCCGGCCCAGTAACGACTAACGACTACCTCACTGCCCGGCCCAGTAACGACTAACGACTACCTCACTGCTCGGCCCAGTAACGACTAACGACTACCTCACTGCCGGCCCAGTAACGACTAATGACTACCTCACTGCCCAGCCCAGTAACGACTAACGACTACCTCACTGCCCGGCCCAGTAACGACTAACGACTACCTCACTGCCCGGCCCAGTAACGACTAACGACTACCTCACTGCCGGCCCAGTAACGACTAACGACTACCTCACTGCCCGGCCCACTAACGACTACCTCACTGCCCGGCCCAGTAACGACTAACGACTACTTCACTGCTTGGCCCAGTAACGACTAATGACTACCTCACTGCCCAGCCCAGTAACGACTAACGACTACCTCACTGCCCGGCCCAGTAACGACTAACGACTACCTCACTGCTCGGCCCAGTAACGACTAACGACTACCTCACTGCCCGGCCCAGTAACGACTAACGACTACCTCACTGCTCGGCCCAGTAACGACTAACGACTACCTCACTGCCGGCCCAGTAACGACTAACGACTACCTCACTGCTCGGCCCAGTAACGACTAACGACTACCTCACTGCTCGGCCCAGTAACGACTAACGACTACCTCACTGCTCGGCCCAGTAACGACTAACGACTACCTCACTGCCCGGCCCAGTAACGACTAAGGACTACCTCACTGCCCGGCCCAGTAATGACTAATGACTACCTCACTGCCCAGCCCAGTAACGACTACCTCACTGCCCGGCCCAGTAACGACTACCTCACTGCTCGGCCCAGTAACGACTAATGACTACCTCACTGCTCGGCCCAGTAACGAATAACGACTACCTCACTGCTCGGCCCAGTAACGACTAACGACTACCTCACTGCTCGGCCCAGTAACGACTAACGACTACCTCACTGCTCGGCCCAGTAACGACTAATGACTACCTCACTGCTCGGCCCAGTAACGACTAACGACTACCTCACTGCTCGGCCCAGTAACGACTAACGACTACCTCACTACCCGGCCCAGTAACGACTAATGACTACCTCACTACTCGGCCCAGTAACATCTTTCAGTGCTCTGGTTCTTGACCTAATCTCCTCACATGTCCCTATTGGTGAGTTTCTTGTCATGTTTGCTCCGTTTCCATTTGAACTCAGTAATCATATTCTTGTCAGATTGAGCATAATAATCTACTCTGGAATCTTCCCATATCTGCAACAATATACATTTTATATTTGATTTGTTGTTTCCCTCATCAAACCCTGAATGACAAAACAAACACATGTATTGGCAACAAACCAATGGCGCTCCAGTCCTCCACCGACTCTGCCAAATCCTGTGTGGTCTGTCCTGGAGGCAGAAAGCACCGGGGTTAGTTATGGTACAACTCAGTCCAGTGTTAGAACCAGGGTACAACTCAGTCCAGTGTTAGAACCAGGGTTAGTTAGGGTATAACTCACTCCAGGGTTAGTTAGGGTATAATTCACTCCAGGGTTAGTTAGGGTATAATTTGTTCCAGGGTTAGATAGGGTACAACTCACACCAGGGTTAGTTAGGGTTTAAATCCCACCAGGGTTAGTTTGGGTATAACTCACTCCAGGGTTAGTTTGGGTATAAATCACTCCAGTCTAGAGCAGACTAGGAGCAGGCATCACTCGGCAGAGAATCATGGTTCTTTGGAAATTGGTTCTGTAAGGCTTTATGATCCATGCAAATGCATCGTGTGCGTCCGCATGTGTCCCTTTCCGTTTACAATGAGAACTTATGTTTTGCGAATAGGCGCCCATGACTATTATGCGTTTATTACTGGTTTCACAGATGTTTTCAGGGCTTTCAGCAAGGAAGTTTTACTCTCCTTTTGTTTTCTAAATCATTTGCAGTACAAGGGGATGATGATGATCATTTCAAAGTGGCGACCGATTTGAAAAGTATCAAAGGGTATTGTTATGCATTCACTGGGGTGGTCTTGCATTCATTGTTTAGTATCCTACCGCGCACTGCGCGCAGTAAAATTAAACGGCAGCATAAGCACTTTTACTTGATTTAGTGGATTGAGAGCTGGAAGGAAGCTCCCTTTGGCACCGTGAACAGGTGTTCATCTGAAATCACAAAACTTGGCCACCACACCGTTCTTGCGCTCAGTCTTAGTGATAGTCGGGGTGCAGTCAGGACGCACGGTAACGAACCGAACAGGGACCACTGCGATAAACACATGAATTCTGTAGGACGGACCTGACATAATGGGAAAATATAAGATATCATTTAAACAGGTATGATGGAAATTGTCAAAGATTGTTTAGAAAACTCTGTGATATTACAATGTAGGATGTTCAAGAGAGAATACCTGGGTTATGATGGATTGTTCTGGCATGTTCCCCGCTATATTTACTGTGGGAGACTTGTCGTTATCGCCTCATATGTTTCACGTTTCATTTTATGTCACAATAATTTGTAGAATTGTATCATTTATCTGTTGTTTCGTTCATTTTCAAAGCTGTTCTGTGTCCTCTCCATCGTCTGTGGTTCGGATATCTGCTCGGGGTATGTTTATGACCGCCCTGAAAGGTCTGTAGAGGAGGCTGCTTCTTCAAGGACGGACAGTAAGCAAGATTGGACAACTGTTTTGCATAAAATATAGATATTTTGGGGGGACTTCCATCTCTCCCTTTCTCTATCTCTCTGACAATTGTTGATGGGTATTATTTTAGTCTATTACAGTATTGTAATTGTGAATTTAAAAATAAATGTTTGTATAATGACATATTGGGACAAGGTGTTCTGCACTAACATTGTGCATGGTTTACTACAAGCACAGCAGAATCATTTTCTCTGTAATTTAGTAACCAAAATAAGCTTTACAGTATATTTTGAAAAATCCTTTATGTATTCTGGCTGTAAATGTATATAAAGCCAACTTTCCTTTTGCCATTTTAAACAAGTCAGACAGAAAACTGTCTTTGATTCCAGAGGCATTAAACTAAATCTTAAACTGACTTCGGGACAAAGTAATCAATCACTCAACAGTCTGTAGACTTAACATGGAATCCATTTACCATCATCTTTAAACATGAGCAACATACATTATACGGAACTTACTACGTTCCCTGAGGTAACCGTAGCGATGGAATTCAAAATGCAGTTTATTTGCACATCGTTTTCTATCAGATATGTCTGCCAGTGTACACAGAACTAATAAGCAAAGAGCGTTTAAGTGTAACAAACGATTACTGTTGTCCTTTTCGCCAGTGATTGGCCTGTCCGTGTATATTTGGGGTTTGTTTGCTCGGCTCTACCTTGTGTCAATATCAAGTGAGCTTTTCAGCCGTTTCTGCTCCACATATTCTGACCTGGTCTGCATGTAAAAACTCAGGGTGTTTGAATTATACTGTCGGGATACTTGTCAAAGATCCCACTGCACAGCTGTGAAAGGACATTGTAGTCTTTCCTTCACAGGGAGTTGGTTTCCTTTCATTCAGTTCATTCACTGTGTCTGGGATGGGTTTGACATCGAGTATATGACTAGTTATATGCCTTAACTCGTACAGCTATTCCTGTGCAGTAAACTGAGTTTGAATCTTCACAGAATTCGTCCACGTGCTTCTCCTGGCGTTGCCCAGGTTTTTCCTGCTGCAGGTTTGTTCCTGAATCCACAAGGAACATCTTATTATGTACTGTATGTTACACTAGCTTGGTCCCCTCTGTTCCTCTCCCCAATCTCAGGGAAGACTTCCTCTCCCCAACCTCAGGGAAGACTTCCTCTCCCCAACCTCAGGGAAGACTTCCTCTCCCCAACCTCAGGGAAGACTTTCTCTCCCCAACCTCAGGGAAGTGTTCCTCTCCCCAACCTCAGGGAAGACTACCTCTCCCCAACCTCAGGGAAGACTTCCTCTCCCCAACCTCAGGGAAGACGTCCTCTCCCCAACCTCAGGGAAGACTTTCTCTCCCCAACCTCAGGGAAGTGTTCCTCTCCCCAACCTCAGGGAAGACTTCCTCTCCCCAACCTCAGGGAATACTTCCTCTCCCCAACCTCAGGGAAGACTACCTCTCCCCAACCTCAGGGAAGACTTCCTCTCCCCAACCTCAGGGAAGACTTCCTCTCCCCAACCTCAGGGAAGACTTCCTCTCCCCAACCTCAGGGAAGACTTCCTCTCCCCAACCTCAGGGAATACTTCCTCTCCCCAACCTCAGGGAAGACTTCCTCTCCCCAACCTCAGGGAAGACTTCCTCTCCCCAACCTCAGGGAATACTTCCTCTCCCCAACCTCAGGGAATACTCCCTCTCCCCAACCTCAGGGAATACTTCCTCTCCCCAACCTCAGGGAGGTGTTCCTCTCCCCAACCTCAGGGAAGACTTCCTCTCCCCAACCTCAGGGAAGACTTCCTCTCCCCAACCTCAGGGAAGGTGTTCCTCTCCCCAACTTCAGGGAAGTGTTCCTCTCCCCAACCTCAGGGAAGACTTCCTCTCCCCAACCTCAGGGAAGACTTCCTCTCCCCAACCTCAGGGAGGTGTTCCTCTCCCCAACCTCAGGGAAGACTTCCTCTCCCCAACCTCAGGGAAGACTTCCTCTTCCCAACCTCAGGGAAGACGTCCTCTTCCCAACCCCATGGAGGTGTTCCTCTCCCCAACCTCAGGGAGGTGTTCCTCTCCCCAACCTCAGGGAGGTGTACCTCTCCCCAACCCCATGGAGGTGTGCCTCTCCCCAACCTCAGGGAGGTGTTCCTCTCCCCAACCTCAGGGAGGTGTTCCTCTCCCCAACCCCATGGAGGTGTACCTCTCCCCAACCCCATGGAGGTGTACCTCTCCCCAACCCCATGGAGGTGTTCCTCTCCCCAACCTCAGGGAAGACTACCTCTCCCCAACCTCAGGGAAGACTTCCTCTCCCCAACCTCAGGGAGGTGTACCTCTCCCCAACCTCATGGAGGTGTTCCTCTCCCCAACCTCATGGAGGTGTTCCTCTCCCCAACCTCAGGGAAGTCTTCCTCTCCCCAACCTCAGGGAAGTGTTGAGTAGTAGAGACATTTTTAAAACCCAAATATAACTGTCTTAGTAGCAGCTGTGGATCCATAGTGACTGAATCCATGCTCTATTTTCAATAGTGAAACAGAGCATGGATTCAGAGTATACTCCAAGCTTCTCTTGCAATACTCTCTCATAAAAAAGGTGCTACCTAGTTTTCTCAGAGTATATCTCCAGTAGATGTTAACGGTTGTCTCTCTCTCTCTCTCTTTCTGACAGCTCCCTCAGTAGATATAAACGGTTGTCTCTCTCTCTCTTTCTGACAGCTCCCTCAGTAGATATTATTGGTTGTCTCCCTCTCTCTCTCTCTCTCTCTCTCCCTGCCAGCTCCCTCAGTAGATATAAACGGTTGTCTCTCTCTCTCCCTGCCAGCTCCCTCAGTAGATATAAACGGTTGTCTCTCTCTCTCTTTCTGACAGCTCCCTCAGTAGATATTAACGGTTATCTCTCTCTCTTTCTGACAGCTCCCTTAGTAGATATTAACGGTTATCTCTCTCTCTCTTTCTGACAGCTCCCGCAGAAGATATTAACGGTTCTCTCTCTCTCTCTTTCTGACAGCTCCCTCAGTAGATATTAACGGTTATCTCTCTCTCTCTTTCTGACAGCTCCCTCAGTAGATATTAACGGTTCTCTCTCTCTCTCTCTCTCTCTCTCTCTCTCTCTCTCTCTCTCTCTCTCTCTCTCTCTCTCTCTCTGCCAGCCCCCTCAGTAGATATAAACGGTTGTCTCTCTCTCCCTGACAGCTCCCTCAGTAGATATAAACGGTTGTCTCTCTCTCCCTGTCAGCTCCCTCAGTAGATATTAACGGTTGTCTCTCTCTCTCCCTGTCAGCTCCCTCAGTAGATATTAACGGTTGTCTCTCTCTCTCTCTCTCTCTCTCTCCCTGACAGCTCCCTCAGTAGATATTAACGGTTCTCTCTCTCTCTCTCTCTCTCTCTCTCTCTCTCTCTCTCTCTCTCTCTGCCAGCCCCCTCAGTAGATATAAACGGTTGTCTCTCTCTCCCTGACAGCTCCCTCAGTAGATATAAACGGTTGTCTCTCTCTCCCTGTCAGCTCCCTCAGTAGATATTAACAGTTGTCTCTCTCTCTCCCTGACAGCTCCCTCAGTAGATATTAACGGTTGTCTCTCTCTCTCTCTCTCTCTCTCTCTCTCTCTCTCTCTCCCTGACAGCTCCCTCAGTAGATATTAACGGTTCTCTCTCTCTCTCTCTCTCTCTCTCTCTCTCTCTCTCTCCCTCAGTAGATATTAACTCTCTCTCTCTCTCTCTCTCTCTCTCTCTCCTGACAGCTCCCTCAGTAGATATTAACGGTTCTCTCTCTCTCTCTCTCTCTCTCTCTCTCTCTCCCTGACAGCTCCCTCAGTAGATATTAACGGTTCTCTCTCTCTCTCTCTCCGTGACAGCTCCTGCCAATAGATTAACGGTTGTCTCTCTCTCTCCTCTCTCTCTCTCTCTCTCCCTGACAGCTCCCTCAGTAGATATTAACGGTTCTCTCTCTCTCTCTGCCAGCTCCTAGGTAGATATAACACGGTTGTCTCTCTCTCTCCCTGCCAGCTCCTAGTAGATATTAAGCTCCCTCGGTTCTCTCTCTTCTCTCTCTCTCTCTCTCTCTCCCTGCCAGCTCCCTAGGTAGATATAAACGGTTGTCTCTCTCTCCCTGACAGCTCCCTCAGTAGATATTAACGGTTCTCTCTCTCTCTCTCTCTCTCTCTCTCCCTGCCAGCTCCCTAGGTAGATATAAACGGTTGTCTCTCTCTCCCTGACAGCTCCCTCAGTAGATATAAACGGTTCTCTCTCTCTCTCTCTCTCTCTCTCTTTCTGACAGCTCCCTCAGTAGATATTAACGGTTTCTCTCTCTCTCTCTCTCTCTCTCTCTCTCTCTCTCTCTCTCTCTCTCCTGCCAGCTCCCCTAACGGTTGTCTCTCTCTCTCTCTCAGCTCCTCTCTCTCTCTCTCTCTCTCTCTCTCCCTGACAGCTCCTCAGTAGATATTAACGGTTCTCTCTCTCTCTCCCTGACAGCTCCCTCCAGTTCTCTCTCTCTCTCCCTGCCAGCTCCCTCAGTAGATATAAACGGTTGTCTCTCTCTCTCTTTCTGACAGCTCCCTCAGTAGATATTAACGGTTCTCTCTCTCTCTCTCTCTCTCTCTCTCTCCCTGCCAGCTCCCTAGGTAGATATAAACGGTTGTCTCTCTCTCTCCCTGCCAGCTCCCTAGGTAGATATAAACGGTTGTCTCTCTCTCCCTGACAGCTCCCTCAGTAGATATTAACGGTTCTCTCTCTCTCTCTCTCTCTCTCTCTCCCTGCCAGCTCCCTAGGTAGATATAAACGGTTGTCTCTCTCTCCCTGACAGCTCCCTCAGTAGATATTAACGGTTCCCTGCCAGCTCTAGGTAGATATCGGTTGTCTCTCTCCTGAGCTCCCAGATATAAGTTCTCTCTCGGTTGACAGCTCCTCCCCTGACAGTAGATATTAACGGTTGTCTCTCTCTCCCTGACAGCTCCCTCAGTAGATATTAACGGTTCTCTCTCTCTCTCTCTCTCTCTCTCTCTCTCTCTCTCTCTCTCTCTCTCTGCCAGCTCCCTCAGTAGATATTAACGGTTGTCTCTCTCTCTCTCTCTCTCTCTCTCTCTCTCTCTCTCTCTCTCCCTGACAGCTCCCTCAGTAGATATTAACGGTTCTCTCTCTCTCTCTCTCTCTCTCTCTCCCTGACAGCTCCCTCAGTAGATATTAACGGTTCTCTCTCTCTCTCTCTCTCTCTCTCTCTCTCTCTCTCTGTCTCCCTTTCATCTCCCTCAGTAGTTGTTCATGGTTGTCTCTCTCTCTCTCTCTCTCTCTCTCTCTCTCTCTCTCCCTTTCATCTCCCTCAGTAGTTGTTAATAGTTGTCTCTCTCTCTGTCTCTCTGCCAGCTCCTTCAGACTCCCCGTGGATCAGCACGTCAGGATCCTGCAAGAACAGATGCTTTGAATTGGACGAGGCTGAACCTCCCAACTGCCGCTGTGACAACTTATGTAAAACCTATAACAGCTGCTGCCAGGATTTTGATGAGCACTGCTTGAGAACAGGTAAGCCTGAAGCCTGTCAGCCTGTCTGTCTGGGTTGGTGGTCCCCCTGCTCCCTTTCATGTTCCCTCAACATGGTGGTCTTACATCTCAGTTCAACCCCTCTCCCCAGTCCAAGTTGTACATGTTCCAGAATGTTCAGTACGTTGTATTGCATCAATGTAGGGTTCAAAATGAACACAGGCTTTACTTCATACTTAATGACCATCACCATCTCAGTTTCTACCTCATGTATATGACCTTATGGTGACCTGACTCATTGTTGAATGGGACACCCTGCTGCAGTTCTAATGGGTCGTTGTTACCTATGTAACATCATCTCTCATTAATTGATTGAATAAATGATTGATTGTGTCCAGAGGGAGGTTTTGAGTGCAGTAAGGAGCGCTGTGGAGAGACCAGGAAGGACCAGCATGCCTGTCACTGTTCTGAGGACTGTCTGGCCAAAGGAGACTGCTGTACCAACTACAAAACACTCTGTAAAGGTTAGACACTGATACTAGATGTCTCTCAACCTGATACTAGTGCTGTGTGTGCTTTAGCCAACACTTCTGACTGTTGTTGTCATGACATACACTATCGGTCCAAAGCTTTAGAACACCTACTCATTCAAGGGTTTTTCTTTATTTTTACTATTTTCTACATTGTTGAATAATAGTGAAGACATCAAAACTATCAAATAACACATATGGAATCATGTAGTAACCAAAAAGTGTTAAACAAATCAAAATATATTTTATATTTGAGATTCTTCAAATAGCTACCCTTTGCCTTGATGACAACTTTGCACACTCTTGGCATTCTCTCAACCAGCTTCATGAGGTAGTCACCTGGAATGCATTTCAATGAACCTCATTTCAATGACCTCAACCAAGTTCATTTGTGGAATTTATTTCATTCTTAATGCGTTTCAACCAATCAGTTGTTTTGTGACAAAGTAGGGGGGGTATACAGAAGACAGACTTATTTGGTAAACAACCAAGTCCATATTATGGCTTGAACAGCTCAAATAAGCAAAGAGAAATGACAGACCATCATTACTTTAAGACATGAAGGTCAGTCAATTTCAAGAACTTTGAAAGTTTCTTCAAGTGCAGTCGCAAAAACCATCAAGCACTATGATGAAACTGTCTCTCATGAGGACCAACACAGGAATGGAAGACCCAGAGTTACCTCAGCTGCAGAGGATAAGTTCATTAGAGTTACCAGCCTCAGAAATTGCAGCCCAAATAAATGCTTCACAGAGTTCAAGTAACAGACACATCTCAACATCAGCTGTTCAGAGACTGTGTGAATCAGGCCTTCATGGTCGAATTGCTGCAAAGAAACCACTACTAAAGGACACCGATAAGAAGAGACTTGCTTGGGCCAAGAAACATGAGCAATGGACATTAGACCGGTGGAAATGTGACCTTCGGCCTAGAGTCCAAATTTGAGATTTTTGGTTCCAACCACTGTGTCATTATGAGACGCAGAGTAGGTGAACGGATGATCTCTGCATGTGTATTTCCCACGTGAAGCATGGAGGAGGTGGTGTTATGGTGTGGGGGTGCTTTCCTGGTGACACTGTCTGATTTATTTAGAATTCAAGGCACATTTAACCAGCATGGCTACCACAGCCTTCTGCAGCGATACGCCATCCCATCTGGTTTGGGCTTAGTGGGACTATAATTTGTTTTTCAACAGGACAATGACTTAACACACCTCCAGGCTGTGTAAGGGTTATTTGAGCAAGAAAGAGGATGATGGAGTGCTGCATCAGATGACCTGGCCTCCACAATCACATGACCTCATCCAAATTGAGATGGTTTGAGATGAGTCGGACCGCAGAGTGAAGGAAATAGCAAACAAGTGCTCAGCATATGTGGGAACTCCTTCAAGACCGTTGGAAAAGCATTCCAGGTGAAGCTGGTTGAGAGAATGCCAAGAGTGTGCAAAGCTGTCATCAAGGCAAAGGGTGGCTATTTGAAGAATCTCAAATATAAAATATATTTTGATTTGTTTAACACTTTTTTGGTTACTACATGATTCCATATGTGTTATTACTATTACTCTATAATGTAGAAAATAGCAAAAATAAAGAAAAACCCTTGAATGAGTAGGTGTTCTAAAACTTTTGACCAGTCATGTACCTCTCTGACTGTATCCTATATAGTGGTAGTGGAAGGTTGTATTGAACCCTCATATTAACTCTTAACTCTTTGTTTGTAAGGGGACACTACTTGGTTGCAGGATGACTGTGAAGACATTAGAACCCATGAATGTCCGGCTGGGTAAGAGACCCCATTTACACACTTCAGACCTTCTTATACATTTTTTTTTTTGTTTAACCTTTCACAACTAAAAAAAACCCGTAAGAACATCAGAGATAGTCTCATGATCTTTTGTCCCCAGGTTTGTCCGTCCCCCTCTCATCATGGTGTCAGTGGATGGGTTCAGAGCCTCCTACATGAAGAGAGGAAGCACAGTGATCCCCAACATCGAGAAACTCAGTAAGATATTATGAATCATCCATAACAAGGCTTCATTTGAGAGGGGCAACTTTATTCACTTTATTAAACTAGGCAAGTCAGTTAAGAACAAATTCTTATTTACAATAAAGGCCTACCCCGGCCAAACCCTAACCCGGACGACGCTGGGCCAATTGTGTGCCGCCTTATGGGACTCCCAATCACGGCTGGTTGTGATACAGCCTGGAATCGAACCAGGATGTCTGTAGTGACGCCTCCAGCACTGAGATGCAGTGTCTTAGACCGCTGCGCCACTCGGGAGGCCGTACCATTGCATCATATCTGTTTGTGCCTTTTTACCTCTAGGAGCCTGTGGTACCCATGCTCCTTACATGAGACCCGTGTACCCCACGAAAACGTTTCCCAATCTCTATACTCTTGCAACGGTACGTACTGGTCAATCATCCTTTTTCTTCCTCTTTGCTGAACTCAGCTGAACATTTTAGCTTCAGTTTTGCCGTAATGTAATGTAACATCCAGCCTCCATGGGTTAACACCTCCGTCCTGACCTCCTGTAGGGCCTGTACCCTGAGTCCCATGGCATCGTTGGCAACTCCATGCATGACCCTGTGTTTGATGCCAACTTTAACCTGCGGGGTCGAGAGAAGCTGAATCATCGTTGGTGGGGAGGTCAGCCGGTGAGGCCCTACTCTCTCTGCTCTGTTCTGTGGTTCAGTCATACAACGCCTTCACAAAGGAGTCACACCACGTGACTTGTTACACATTTCCTTGTGTTACAGCCTGAATTTAAAATGGATTCAATTGAGATTGACTTTCACTGCCCTTCCACACAATACCCTATAATGTCAAAGTGGAGTTATGTTTTTAGAAATGAATTACAAATGAAAAGCTGAAAGGTCTTGAGTCAATAAGTATTGAACCTCTTTGTTATGGCATAAATTACTTCACAAGTCACATAATAAGTTGCATGGACTCACTCTGTGTGCAATAATAGTGTTTAAAATTATTTTTTGAATGACTGCCTCATCTCTGTACCCCACACATACAATTATCTGTAAGGTCGAGCAGATTCAACCACAAACACCAGGGAGGTTTTCCAATGCCTCACAAAGAAGGGCTCCTATTGGTAGATGGGTAAAAATAAAGAAGCAGACATTGAATATCCCTTTGAGCCTGGTGAAGTTATTAATTACACTTTGGATGGGGTATCAACACACCCAGTCACTATAGAGATACAGGCGTCCTTCCTAACCGGAGAGGAAGGAAACCCCTCCGGGATTTCACCATGAGGCCAATGGTCACTTTAAAACAGTTACAGAGTTTAATGGCTGTGATAGGTGAAAACTGAGGATGGATCAACAACATTGTAGTTACTCCACAAAACTAACCTAATTGACAGAGTGAAAAGAAGGAAGTATGTATAGAATACAAATATTCCAAAACATGCATCCTGTTTGCAATAAGATACTGAAGTAAAAAAATGTGGCAAAGAAATTAACTTTATATCCTGAATACAAAGTGTTATGTTTGGGGTAAAGTCAATATAACACATTACTGAGTACCACTCTTCATATTTTCAAGCATGGTGGTGGTTGCATCATGTTATGGGTATGCTTGTCATTGGCAAGGATTAGGGAGTTTTTTAGGATAAAAATAAACGGAATAGAGCTGAGCACAGGCAACATCCTAGAGGAAAACCTTGTTGAGTCTGCTTTCCAACAGACTGGGAGACAAATTCACTTTTCAGCAGGACAGTAACTTAAAACAACAGACTGGGAGACACGACAGTAACTTAAAACCAACAGACTGGGAGACAAATACACTTTTCAGCAGGACAGTAACTTAAAACCAACAGACTGGGAGACAAATACACTTTTCAGCAGGACAGTAACTTAAAACAACAGACTGGGAGACAAATACACTTTTCAGCAGGACAGTAACTTAAAACCAACAGACTGGGAAACAAATACACTTTTCAGCAGGACAGTAACTTAAAACCAACAGACTGGGAAACAAATACACTTTTCAGCAGGACAGTAACTTAAAACCAACAGACTGGGAGACAAATACACTTTTCAGCAGGACAGTAACTTAAAACAGAAGGCAAAATATACACTGGAGTTGCTCACCAAGATGACATTGAATGTTCCTGAGTGGCCTAGTTTTGACTCAAATCGGTTTGAAAATCTATGGCAAGACTTGGCAAGAAAATGGCTGTCTAACAATGATCAACAACCAACTTGACAGAGCTTGAATATTCTGCAAATATTGTACAATCCAGGTGTGCAAAGCTTTTAGAAACTTACCCAGAAAGACACACAGCTGTAATCGCTGCCAAAGGTGATTCTAACGCGTATCGACTCAGGGGTATGAATACTTGTATAAATTAGATATTTCTGTATTTAATTTTCAATTAATTTTATGAAATGTCTAGAAACCTGTTTTCACTTTGTCATTATGGGATATTGTGTGTAGATTGATGACCACTTTTTATTTTTTTAAATTCAGGCTGTAACAACAGAATGTGGAATAAGTTAAGGGGTATGAATATTTTCTAAAGGCACCGTAAGTCACTCTAGAAGCCCTCCCATTCTAGAAGCCCCCATCCCATTCTAGAAGCCCCCATCCCATTCTAGAAGCCCTTCCATTCTAGAAGCCATCCCTCCCATTCTATAGGCTCTCCCTCCCATTCTAGAAGCCCCCATCCCATTCTAGAAGCCCTCCCTCCCATTCTATAGGCCCCGCCTCCCATTCTAGAAGCGCCCCCTCCCATTCTAGAATCCTCCACTCCCATTCTAGAAGCCCCCCCTCCCATTCCTGAAGCGCCCGCACCCATTCTAGAAGCCTCCCCTCCCATTCTAGAAGCCTCCCCTCCCATTCTAGAAGCCCCCCTCCCATTCTAGAAGCCCCCTCCCATTCTAGAAGCGCCCCCTCCCAAACTAGAAGCCCTCCCTCCCATTCTAGAAGGCCTGCATCTGTGTTCTATTTGCACAGTAATGGCCTTACTTACAGCTGGCCAGGTTTGCCTCTCTCTCTCTCTCCTTTCATATGAGACTGTTTAACTTGGCTTTGAGCATGAATCTAGTAAAACTAGTGAGTAGTGTTTAAATGTAATAACCGTCCATTTCAAGTTGAGACATTGAATTGGAAATGGCGTCAGCCTTGCAAATGTACTGTAGTGGTTTAAGGTCACAAACGCTTTTGAAGAACCTTTGTTGACGAAAATTGATCTTCCCATTGTCCTTAAAGGTGTTATATGCCATTACATGATAAATGATATTGTCTTATATCACAGTTTTACAGATAATTTACTGTGGTTATATTCACTTTTATTCTTGTCCTAGATCTGGATTACAGCAGTGAAGCAGGGGGTGAAAGCTGGCACTTTCTTCTGGCCTGTGTAAGTCTCTCCCTCTCTCCCCCACACCCTCTCTGTCTCTCTCTCTGTCTGTCTACCTTTCTGTCTCTCTGTCTACCTCTCTCTCTCTCTCTCTTTGTTTACCTCTCTCTCTCTGTCTACCCTCTCTCTCTCTCTCTCTGTCTTCTACTCTGTCTCTCTCTCTCTCTGTCTACCTCTCTCTCTCTCTCTCTGTTTACCTCTCTGTCTCTCTCTCTCTCTGTTTACCTCTCTGTCTCTCTCTCTCTCTCTCTCTCTCTCTACTCTCTCTGTCTGTCTACCTCTCTGTCTCTCTCTGTTTTACCTCTCTCTCTCTCTCTCTCTCTCTGTCTGTCTACCTCTCTGTCTCTCGCTCTCTCTGTCTACCTCTCTGTCTCTCTCTGTCTGTCTACTCTCTCTCTCTCTCTCTCTCTCTGTCTCTCTCTGTTTACCTCTCTGTCTCTCTCTCTCTCTCTCTCTCTCTCTCTCTGTCTACCTCTCTGTCTCTCTCTGTTTTACTCTCTCTCTCTCTCTCTCTCTCTCTGTCTCTCTCTGTTTACCTCTCTCTCTCTCTCTCTCTCTCTCTCTCTCTCTGTCTCTCTCTGTCTCTCTCTCTGTCTACCTCTCTGTCTCTCCCTCTCTCTCTCTCTCTCTGTTTACCTCTCTGTCTCTCTCTCTCTCTGTCTCTCTCTCTCTCTCTCTCTGTTTACCTCTCTCTCTCTCTCTCTCTCTGTTTTCTCTCTCTCTCTCTCTCTCTCTACCTCTCTGTCTCTCTGTCTCTCTCTCTCTCTCTGTCTACCTCTCTCTCTCTCTCTCTCTCTCTCTGTCTACTCTCTCTCTCTCTCTCTGTTTACTCTCTCTCTCTCTCTCTCTGTTTACCTCTCTGTCTCTCTCTCTCTGTCTACTCTCTGCCTCTCTCTCTCTCTGTCTCTCTCTGTCTCTCTCTCTGTCTACTCTCTGTCTACCTCTCTCTCTCTCTCTGTCTACCTCTGTGTCTCTCTCTCTCTGTCTGTCTACCTCTCTGTCTCTCTCTGTTTTACCTCTCTCTCTCTCTCTCTCTCTCTCTCTCTCTCTCTCTCTCTCTGTTTACCTCTCTCTCTCTCTCTCTCTCTGTCTACCTCTCTGTCTCTCTCTCTCTGTCTGTCTACCTCTCTGTCTCTCGCTCTCTCTGTCTACCTCTCTGTATCTCTCTCTGTCTGTCTACCTCTCTCTCTCTCTCTGTCTACCTCTCTCTCTCTCTCTCTCTCTGTTTACCTCTCTCTCTCTGTCTACCTCTCTCTCTGTCTACCTCTCTCTCTCTCTGTTTACCTCTCTCTCTCTGTTGGCTTTGGAATTTCAATTAAAAAGCTAAATTGTTTTTGTAATTATTTTATAATGCATTTAATGTAAAAAAAATAATTATATCGAAACTGAAATTTAAAAAGCGTGATATTTTTTTAAATGATGGAACGTAAATGGACCTAGAAAAGCATTAGTGGCTCAGCACTACTCTCAAAGACAAAACACTACTCTCAAAGACAAAGCACTACTCTCAAAGACAAAACACTACTCTCAAAGACAAAACACTACTCTCAAAGACAAAACACTACTCTCAAAGACAAAACACTACTCTCAAAGACAAAACACTACTCTCAAAGACAAAACACTACTCTCAAAGACAAAACACTACTCTCAAAGATAAAACACTACTCTCAAAGACAAAACACTACTCTCAAAGACAAAACACAACAGAAAGTGTTGCCATTATATTGTCATAACACTGTTGTGGATTTCAGTTGGAGATGTCTGGAAACTACATGGACATGTTCTTGTTTAGTTGTACTCTGGCTAACAGAGAGGTAGAGAGAGGTAGACAGAGAGGGTGTGGGGGAGAGAGAGTTTAGTTGTACTCTGGCTAACAGAGAGGTAGAGAGAGGTAGACAGAGAGGGTGTGGGGGAGAGAGAGTTTAGTTGTACTCTGGCTAACATAACGCATGCAGGCTGCTAAAAAAACACAATGCATCACACATTCATAAGACACAGAAGCCTTTGAGGCAGACTTCAGTTTAGAGGCGTACAGACCTGTTTTGAGAGCAATTGGACTCAAATCGGCCTATTAACGTAAAACGGGGTGCCTGCATGTGAACTTGGCCAGCTGGGGGGGGACTCCTTCAAAAGCAGTGACAAAGTGCATTTCAAGGTGCACTTTCTGAGGTAGGGGGGGGGGGGCACTGGGGAGGAGGGGGGGTGGCCCAGGGCACTGAGGAGGAGGGGGGCAGGGCACTGAGGAGGAGAAGGGGGGCAGGGCACTGAGGAGGAGGAGGGGGGCCAGGGCACTGAGGAGGAGGAGGGGGGGCCCAGGGCACTGGGGATGGGGGGGGGCAGGGCACTGGGGAGGGGGGAGGGGGGAGGGGGGGCCAGGGCACTGAGGAGGAGGAGGAGGGGGCCCAGGGCACTGAGGAGGAGGAGGAGGAGGAGAAGGAGGGGTCACTTTACAGTACAGTATAAGACTGTATTATTTAACCAATGAGGTCTGGAGATGACGGGGAGTTGTGGTTGTAGCTTTGTGGAAGTCTCTGTTAAAACCAACTCCAGGGAGGTCTTAACCAACACCAGAGGGGTTGAGAAGAAGAGAATCCCCCCTGTAGTGATTTAGTGGGATAAGATCTACCCCCTTCCATAACCCCCCCAGCTCCCCCACATGTCAAGCCCCAGTTAGAGAGGCAAACCCTGGGGTTGATGGTTGGCAGCTGTGCCTAGTGGGCTGGAGGATGGAGGTCTGTTCGTGGCCCACCGCTCTACAAGACAGGAACAGGAGGGGAGGCTTTGAGGTTCAAAGACATCCAGGGGAGAAGGAGAGGGATGTACCCCAGGACTATATAGGCCTGTTATAATGTCTTTAGTGGTTCTAATCTGGTGTATTCTAGG
>NW_027040189.1:127652-172459 GCF_034236695.1 Oncorhynchus nerka
ACATGGTGGTCTTACATCTCAGTTCAACCCCTCTCCCCAGTCCAAGTTGTACATGTTCCAGAATGTTCAGTACGTTGTATTGCATCAATGTAGGGTTCAAAATGAACACAGGCTTTACTTCATACTTAATGACCATCACCATCTCAGTTTCTACCTCATGTATATGACCTTATGGTGACCTGACTCATTGTTGAATGGGACACCCTGCTGCAGTTCTAATGGGTCGTTGTTACCTATGTAACATCATCTCTCATTAATTGATTGAATAAATGATTGATTGTGTCCAGAGGGAGGTTTTGAGTGCAGTAAGGAGCGCTGTGGAGAGACCAGGAAGGACCAGCATGCCTGTCACTGTTCTGAGGACTGTCTGGCCAAAGGAGACTGCTGTACCAACTACAAAACACTCTGTAAAGGTTAGACACTGATACTAGATGTCTCTCAACCTGATACTAGTGCTGTGTGTGCTTTAGCCAACACTTCTGACTGTTGTTGTCATGACATACACTATCGGTCCAAAGCTTTAGAACACCTACTCATTCAAGGGTTTTTCTTTATTTTTACTATTTTCTACATTGTTGAATAATAGTGAAGACATCAAAACTATCAAATAACACATATGGAATCATGTAGTAACCAAAAAAGTGTTAAACAAATCAAAATATATTTTATATTTGAGATTCTTCAAATAGCTACCCTTTGCCTTGATGACAACTTTGCACACTCTTGGCATTCTCTCAACCAGCTTCATGAGGTAGTCACCTGGAATGCATTTCAATGAACCTCATTTCAATGACCTCAACCAAGTTCATTTGTGGAATTTATTTCATTCTTAATGCGTTTCAACCAATCAGTTGTTTTGTGACAAAGTAGGGGGGGTATACAGAAGACAGACTTATTTGGTAAACAACCAAGTCCATATTATGGCTTGAACAGCTCAAATAAGAGAAATGACAGACCATCATTACTTTAAGACATGAAGGTCAGTCAATTTCAAGAACTTTGAAAGTTTCTTCAAGTGCAGTCGCAAAAACCATCAAGCACTATGATGAAACTGTCTCTCATGAGGACCAACACAGGAATGGAAGACCCAGAGTTACCTCAGCTGCAGAGGATAAGTTCATTAGAGTTACCAGCCTCAGAAATTGCAGCCCAAATAAATGCTTCACAGAGTTCAAGTAACAGACACATCTCAACATCAGCTGTTCAGAGACTGTGTGAATCAGGCCTTCATGGTCGAATTGCTGCAAAGAAACCACTACTAAAGGACACCGATAAGAAGAGACTTGCTTGGGCCAAGAAACATGAGCAATGGACATTAGACCGGTGGAAATGTGACCTTCGGCCTAGAGTCCAAATTTGAGATTTTTGGTTCCAACCACTGTGTCATTATGAGACGCAGAGTAGGTGAACGGATGATCTCTGCATGTGTATTTCCCACGTGAAGCATGGAGGAGGTGGTGTTATGGTGTGGGGTGCTTTCCTGGTGACACTGTCTGATTTATTTAGAATTCAAGGCACATTTAACCAGCATGGCTACCACAGCCTTCTGCAGCGATACGCCATCCCATCTGGTTTGGGCTTAGTGGGACTATAATTTGTTTTTCAACAGGACAATGACTTAACACACCTCCAGGCTGTGTAAGGGTTATTTGAGCAAGAAAGAGGATGATGGAGTGCTGCATCAGATGACCTGGCCTCCACAATCACATGACCTCATCCAAATTGAGATGGTTTGAGATGAGTCGGACCGCAGAGTGAAGGAAATAGCAAACAAGTGCTCAGCATATGTGGGAACTCCTTCAAGACCGTTGGAAAAGCATTCCAGGTGAAGCTGGTTGAGAGAATGCCAAGAGTGTGCAAAGCTGTCATCAAGGCAAAGGGTGGCTATTTGAAGAATCTCAAATATAAAATATATTTTGATTTGTTTAACACTTTTTTTGGTTACTACATGATTCCATATGTGTTATTACTATTACTCTATAATGTAGAAAATAGCAAAAATAAAGAAAAACCCTTGAATGAGTAGGTGTTCTAAAACTTTTGACCAGTCATGTACCTCTCTGACTGTATCCTATATAGTGGTAGTGGAAGGTTGTATTGAACCCTCATATTAACTCTTAACTCTTTGTTTGTAAGGGGACACTACTTGGTTGCAGGATGACTGTGAAGACATTAGAACCCATGAATGTCCGGCTGGGTAAGAGACCCCATTTACACACTTCAGACCTTCTTATACATTTTTTTTTTTGTTTAACCTTTCACAACTAAAAAAAAAAACCCGTAAGAACATCAGAGATAGTCTCATGATCTTTTGTCCCCAGGTTTGTCCGTCCCCCTCTCATCATGGTGTCAGTGGATGGGTTCAGAGCCTCCTACATGAAGAGAGGAAGCACAGTGATCCCCAACATCGAGAAACTCAGTAAGATATTATGAATCATCCATAACAAGGCTTCATTTGAGAGGGGCAACTTTATTCACTTTATTAAACTAGGCAAGTCAGTTAAGAACAAATTCTTATTTACAATAAAGGCCTACCCGGCCAAACCCTAACCCGGACGACGCTGGGCCAATTGTGTGCCGCCTTATGGGACTCCCAATCACGGCTGGTTGTGATACAGCCTGGAATCGAACCAGGATGTCTGTAGTGACGCTCCAGCACTGAGATGCAGTGTCTTAGACCGCTGCGCCACTCGGGAGGCCGTACCATTGCATCATATCTGTTTGTGCCTTTTTACCTCTAGGAGCCTGTGGTACCCATGCTCCTTACATGAGACCCGTGTACCCCACGAAAACGTTTCCCAATCTCTATACTCTTGCAACGGTACGTACTGGTCAATCATCCTTTTTCTTCCTCTTTGCTGAACTCAGCTGAACATTTTAGCTTCAGTTTTGCCGTAATGTAATGTAACATCCAGCCTCCATGGGTTAACACCTCCGTCCTGACCTCCTGTAGGGCCTGTACCCTGAGTCCCATGGCATCGTTGGCAACTCCATGCATGACCCTGTGTTTGATGCCAACTTTAACCTGCGGGGTCGAGAGAAGCTGAATCATCGTTGGTGGGGAGGTCAGCCGGTGAGGCCCTACTCTCTGCTCTGTTCTGTGGTTCAGTCATACAACGCCTTCACAAAGGAGTCACACCACGTGACTTGTTACACATTTCCTTGTGTTACAGCCTGAATTTAAAATGGATTCAATTGAGATTGACTTTCACTGCCCTTCCACACAATACCCTATAATGTCAAAGTGGAGTTATGTTTTTAGAAATGAATTACAAATGAAAAGCTGAAAGGTCTTGAGTCAATAAGTATTGAACCTCTTTGTTATGGCATAAATTACTTCACAAGTCACATAATAAGTTGCATGGACTCACTCTGTGTGCAATAATAGTGTTTAAAATTATTTTTTGAATGACTGCCTCATCTCTGTACCCCACACATACAATTATCTGTAAGGTCGAGCAGATTCAACCACAAACACCAGGGAGGTTTTCCAATGCCTCACAAAGAAGGGCTCCTATTGGTAGATGGGTAAAAATAAAGAAGCAGACATTGAATATCCCTTTGAGCCTGGTGAAGTTATTAATTACACTTTGGATGGGGTATCAACACACCCAGTCACTATAGAGATACAGGCGTCCTTCCTAACCGGAGAGGAAGGAAACCCCTCCGGGATTTCACCATGAGGCCAATGGTCACTTTAAAACAGTTACAGAGTTTAATGGCTGTGATAGGTGAAAACTGAGGATGGATCAACAACATTGTAGTTACTCCACAAAACTAACCTAATTGACAGAGTGAAAAGAAGGAAGTATGTATAGAATACAAATATTCCAAAACATGCATCCTGTTTGCAATAAGATACTGAAGTAAAAAAATGTGGCAAAGAAATTAACTTTATATCCTGAATACAAAGTGTTATGTTTGGGGTAAAGTCAATACAACACATTACTGAGTACCACTCTTCATATTTTCAAGCATGGTGGTGGTTGCATCATGTTATGGGTATGCTTGTCATTGGCAAGGATTAGGGAGTTTTTTAGGATAAAAATAAACGGAATAGAGCTGAGCACAGGCAACATCCTAGAGGAAAACCTTGTTGAGTCTGCTTTCCAACAGACTGGGAGACAAATTCACTTTTCAGCAGGACAGTAACTTAAAACAACAGACTGGGAGACACGACAGTAACTTAAAACCAACAGACTGGGAGACAAATACACTTTTCAGCAGGACAGTAACTTCAAACCAACAGACTGGGAGACAAATACACTTTTCAGCAGGACAGTAACTTAAAACCAACAGACTGGGAAACAAATACACTTTTCAGCAGGACAGTAACTTAAAACCAACAGACTGGGAAACAAATACACTTTTCAGCAGGACAGTAACTTAAAACCAACAGACTGGGAGACAAATACACTTTTCAGCAGGACAGTAACTTAAAACAGAAGGCAAAATATACACTGGAGTTGCTCACCAAGATGACATTGAATGTTCCTGAGTGGCCTAGTTTTGACTCAAATCGGTTTGAAAATCTATGGCAAGACTTGGCAAGAAAATGGCTGTCTAACAATGATCAACAACCAACTTGACAGAGCTTGAATATTCTGCAAATATTGTACAATCCAGGTGTGCAAAGCTTTTAGAAACTTACCCAGAAAGACACACAGCTGTAATCGCTGCCAAAGGTGATTCTAACGCGTATCGACTCAGGGGTATGAATACTTGTATAAATTAGATATTTCTGTATTTAATTTTCAATTAATTTTATGAAATGTCTAGAAACCTGTTTTCACTTTGTCATTATGGGATATTGTGTGTAGATTGATGACCACTTTTTATTTTTTTAAATTCAGGCTGTAACAACAGAATGTGGAATAAGTTAAGGGTATGAATATTTTCTAAAGGCACCGTAAGTCACTCTAGAAGCCCTCCCATTCTAGAAGCCCCCATCCCATTCTAGAAGCCCCCATCCCATTCTAGAAGCCCTTCCATTCTAGAAGCCATCCCTCCCATTCTATAGGCTCTCCCTCCCATTCTAGAAGCCCCCATCCCATTCTAGAAGCCCTCCCTCCCATTCTATAGGCCCCGCCTCCCATTCTAGAAGCGCCCCCTCCCATTCTAGAATCCTCCACTCCCATTCTAGAAGCCCCCTCCCATTCCTGAAGCGCCCGCACCCATTCTAGAAGCCTCCCCTCCCATTCTAGAAGCCTCCCCTCCCATTCTAGAAGCCCCCTCCCATTCTAGAAGCCCCCCTCCCATTCTAGCGCCCCCTCCCAAACTAGAAGCCCTCCCTCCCATTCTAGAAGGCCTGCATCTGTGTTCTATTTGCACAGTAATGGCCTTACTTACAGCTGGCCAGGTTTGCTCTCTCTCTCTCTCCTTTCATATGAGACTGTTTAACTTGGCTTTGAGCATGAATCTAGTAAAACTAGTGAGTAGTGTTTAAATGTAATAACCGTCCATTTCAAGTTGAGACATTGAATTGGAAATGGCGTCAGCCTTGCAAATGTACTGTAGTGGTTTAAGGTCACAAACGCTTTTGAAGAACCTTTGTTGACGAAAATTGATCTTCCCATTGTCCTTAAAGGTGTTATATGCCATTACATGATAAATGATATTGTCTTATATCACAGTTTTACAGATAATTTACTGTGGTTATATTCACTTTTATTCTTGTCCTAGATCTGGATTACAGCAGTGAAGCAGGGGGTGAAAGCTGGCACTTTCTTCTGGCCTGTGTAAGTCTCTCCCTCTCTCCCCCACACCCTCTCTGTCTCTCTCTCTGTCTGTCTACCTTTCTGTCTCTCTGTCTACCTCTCTCTCTCTCTCTCTTTGTTTACCTCTCTCTCTCTGTCTACCTCTCTCTCTCTCTCTCTCTGTTTACCTCTCTGTCTCTCTCTCTCTCTGTCTACCTCTCTCTCTCTCTCTCTGTTTACCTCTCTGTCTCTCTCTCTCTCTGTTTACCTCTCTGTCTCTCTCTCTCTCTACCTCTCTGTGTCTCTCTCTCTCTCTCTGTCTGTCTACCTCTCTGTCTCTCTCTGTTTTACCTCTCTCTCTCTCTCTCTCTCTCTCTGTCTCTCTCTGTTTACCTCTCTCTCTCTCTCTCTCTCTCTCTCTCTCTCTCTCTCTGTCTCTCTGTCTCGCTCTCTCTGTCTCTCTCTCTCTGTTTACCTCTCTGTCTCTCTCTGTTTTACCTCTCTCTCTCTCTCTCTCTCTCTCTGTCTCTCTCTGTTTACCTCTCTCTGTCTGTCTACCTCTCTGTCTCTCGCTCTCTGTCTACCTCTCTGTCTCTCTCTGTCTGTTACCTCTCTCTCTCTCTCTGTCTCTCTCTCTGTCTCTCTCTGTTTACCTCTCTCTCTCTCTCTCTCTCTCTCTCTCTCTCTCTCTGTCTCTCTGTTTACCTCTCTCTCTCTGTTTACCTTCTGAATTCTACTCTGTCTCTCTCTCTCTCTCTCTTTTACCTCTCTGCATCTTCTCTCTCTGTTTACCTCTCTGTCTCTCTCTCTCTACCTCTCTGTCGAAACTGAAATTTCGTGATTTTTAAATGTCTGTCTACCTCTCTGACCTCTCTGTTTAGTGGCTCAGCACTCTCTCTCTCTCTCTGTCTACTCTCTCTGTCTCTCTCTCTCTCTCTGTCTGTCTCTCTCTCTGTCTACCTCTCTCTCTCTGTTTACCTCTGTCTCTCTCTCTCTCTCTGTTTACCTCTGTCTCTCTCTCTCTGTCTACCTCTCTGTCTCTCTCTCTCTGTCTGTCTACCTCTCTGTCTCTCGCTCTCTCTGTCTACCTCTCTGTATCTCTCTCTGTCTGTCTACCTCTCTCTCTCTGTCTACTCTCTCATCTCTTCTCTCTCTGTTTACCTCTCTCTCTGTCTACCTCTCTGTCTACCTCTCTCTCTCTCTGTTTACCTCTCTCTCTCTGTTGGCTTTGGAATTTCAATTAAAAAGCTAAATTGTTTTTGTAATTATTTTATAATGCATTTAATGTAAAAAAAATAATTATATCGAAACTGAAATTTAAAAAGCGTGATATTTTTTTAAATGATGGAACGTAAATGGACCTAGAAAAGCATTAGTGGCTCAGACACTGTTCTCAAAGACAAAACACTACTCTCAAAGACAAAGCACTACTCTCAAAGACAAAACACTACTCTCAAAGACAAAACACTACTCTCAAAGACAAAACACTACTCTCAAAGACAAAACACTACTCTCAAAGACAAAACACTACTCTCAAAGACAAAACACTACTCTCAAAGACAAAACACTACTCTCAAAGATAAAACACTACTCTCAAAGACAAAACACTACTCTCAAAGACAAAACACTCCTCAAAGACAAAGAACAGTGTTGCCATTATATTGTCATAACACTGTTGTGGATTTCAGTTGGAGATGTCTGGAAACTACATGGACATGTTCTTGTTTAGTTGTACTCTGGCTAACAGAGAGGTAGAGAGAGGTAGACAGAGAGGGTGTGGGGGAGAGAGAGTTTAGTTGTACTCTGGCTAACAGAGAGGTAGAGAGAGGTAGACAGAGAGGGTGTGGGGGAGAGAGAGTTTAGTTGTACTCTGGCTAACATAACGCATGCAGGCTGCTAAAAAAACACAATGCATCACACATTCATAAGACACAGAAGCCTTTGAGGCAGACTTCAGTTTAGAGGCGTACAGACCTGTTTTGAGAGCAATTGGACTCAAATCGGCCTATTAACGTAAAACGGGGTGCCTGCATGTGAACTTGGCCAGCTGGGGGGGGACTCCTTCAGGAGCAGTGACAAAGTGCATTTCAAGTGCAGGAACTTTCTGAGGTAGGGGAGGGGGGCACTGGGGAGGAGGGGGGGTGGCCCAGGGCACTGAGGAGGAGGGGGGCAGGGCACTGAGGAGGAGAAGGGGGGCAGGGCACTGAGGAGGAGGAGGGGGGCCAGGGCACTGAGGAGGAGGAGGGGGCCCAGGGCACTGGGGATGGGGGGGGGGGCACTGGGGAGGGGGGGCAGGGCACTGAGGAGGGGGGGGGGCCAGGGCACTGAGGAGGAGGAGGGGGGGCCCAGGGCACTGAGGAGGAGGAGGAGGAGGAGAAGGAGGGGTCACTTTACAGTACAGTATAAGACTGTATTATTTAACCAATGAGGTCTGGAGATGACGGGGAGTTGTGGTTGTAGCTTTGTGGAAGTCTCTGTTAAAACCAACTCCAGGGAGGTCTTAACCAACACCAGAGGGGTTGAGAAGAAGAGAATCCCCCCTGTAGTGATTTAGTGGGATAAGATCTACCCCCTTCCATAACCCCCCCAGCTCCCCCACATGTCAAGCCCCAGTTAGAGAGGCAAACCCTGGGGTTGATGGTTGGCAGCTGTGCCTAGTGGGCTGGAGGATGGAGGTCTGTTCGTGGCCCACCGCTCTACAAGACAGGAACAGGAGGGGAGGCTTTGAGGTTCAAAGACATCCAGGGGAGAAGGAGAGGGATGTACCCCAGGACTATATAGGCCTGTTATAATGTCTTTAGTGGTTCTAATCTGGTGTATTCTAGGACTATATAGGCCTGTTATGTCTTTAGTGGTTCTATTCTGGTGTACCCCAGGACTATATGTCTTTAGTGGTTCTAATCTGGTGTACCCCAGGACTATATAGGCCTGTTATAATGTCTTTAGTGGTTCTAATCTGGTGTACCCCAGGACTATATAGGCCTGTTATGTCTTTAGTGGTTCTAATCTGGTGTACCCCAGGACTATATAGGTCTGTTATGTCTTTAGTGGTTCTAATCTGGTGTACCCCAGGACTATATAGGTCTGTTATAATGTCTTTAGTGGTTCTAATCTGTCTTTAGTGTTCTAATACCCCAGGACTTTATAGGTCTGTTATGTCTTTAATGGTTATAATCTGTAGTGGTATCCCCAGGACTATATAGGTATGTTATAATGTCTTTAGTGGTTCTGGTGTAATCTGGTGTATCCCAGGACTATATAGGTATGTTATAATGTCTTTAGTGGTTCTAATCTGGCAGCTTTCCTGGATGCAAACAGAAAGGATCAAATGTGGTGTTGTAATACACAGTACAACATTGATACACAGCCTCCCAGACACAGCACCTCAGACACAGCACCCCAGACACAGCACCCCAGACACAGCACCCCAGACACAGCACCCCAGACACAGCCTCCCAGACACAGCCTCCCAGACACAGCACCCCAGACACAGTAAAGCCATTGATACACAGCACCCCAGACACAGTAAAGCCATTGATACACAGCACCCCAGACACAGTAAAGCCATTGATACACAGCACCCCAGACACAGCCTCCCAGACACAGCACCTCAGACACAGCACCCCAGACACAGCCTCCCAGACACAGCACCCCATACATTTTTTTGTGAACTCCATTTTGTCCTCCATATAATGAACTCATCTGATGTGTCTTTCCAGGTCCATCCCGTTGGAGAGGAGAGTCCTGACCATGCTACAATGGCTTCATCTGCCAGACGGAGAGAGGTAAAGTCAGCTTCTTTCATCCTCTTCTTTAGGCTGTTACTATCTGCAGTGATATACCAGCAGTGAAACCCCATCCTCTACATGCATCCAAGATGGCCGCTCTATGTTTAGCAGCAATCTCCATCTGACTTTGAGTAAGTAACTTTGCTCCCATATCCTAGCCCTGTATTTGAGACCTGGGGGTGGTAGAGGATACACATGGCCAACCTAAGATTCCCTTCCACCTGTGTTGTTTCAGGCCGTATGTTTACGCCATGCACTCCGAGCAGCCGGACACGTTTGGCCACAAGCTGGGGCCCATGAGCACTGAGGTGAGCTGGGGGCTGAGGCTGGAGGCTGGGGGCTGGAGGCTGGGGGCTGGAGGCTGGGGGCTGGGGGCTGGAGGCTGAGGCTGGGTCTAAGGCTGGGGCTGGAGGTGGGGGCTAGAGAATGGAGGCTGGGGGCTGGAGGTTGGAGGCTGGAGGCTGGGGGCTGGGGGCTGGGGGCTGGAGGCCGGGGGCTGGGGGCTGGGTCTAGGGCTGGGGCTAGGGCAGAGTCTGAGGAGGAGAGACGGTTGTGGTTCAGACTACCGGGACCTGAGTATGTGTTAAGCAGCACTCACGACAGCAGCACTCATGCCAGATGGAGCTAGTTACATACAGAACAATCTACAACACTGTAGCATAAACACTGGCCTTCTGTTTCAACTGTCCAGCCATAGCAAGGCCCCAAACAAACCCAGGCATGTACATGCATGACTTGTACAGTGTGGAATTGATTAACCATTTTCTAGAGATTTTGTATTTGTCAAATGCGCCGAATACAACATACCTTACAGTGAAATGTTTACTGACAAGGCCTTAACCAACAATGCTTTATTAAGAAGTTTTAAGAAAAAATAAGTGTTAATAAGTAAAAAATAGAGAAATAAAAGTAACAAATCATTCAACAGTAGCAGTGGGCACCGCACATTGACTCGGTACCTTAACATCCTGCATATAGCCTCCATATTGACTCAGTACCGTAACACCCTGTATATAGCCTCCACATTGACTCTGTACCGTAACACCCTGTATATAGCCTCCACATTGACTCTGTACCGTAACACCCTGTATATAGCCTCCACATTGACTCTGTACCGTAACACCCTGTATATAGCCTCCATATTGACTCAGTACCGTAACACCCTGTATATAGCCTCCACATTGACTCTGTACCGTAACACCCTGTATATAGCCTCCACATTGACTCTGTACCGTAACACCCTGTATATAGCCTCCACATTGACTCTGTACCGTAACACCCTGTATATAGCCTCCATATTGACTCAGTACCGTAACACCCTGTATATAGCCTCCACATTGACTCTGTACCGTAACACCCTGTATATAGCCTCCACATTGACTCTGTACCGTAACACCCTGTATATAGCCTCCACATTGACTCAGTACCGTAACACCCTGTATATAGCCTCCACATTGACTCAGTACCGTAACACCCTGTATATAGCCTCCACATTGACTCAGTACCGTAACACCCTGTATATATAGCCTCCACATTGACTCAGTACCGTAACACCCTGTATATAGCCTCCACATTGACTCAGTACCGTAACACCCTGTATATAGCCTCCACATTGACTCAGTACCGTAACACCCTGTATATAGCCTCCACATTGACTCAGTACCGTAACACCCTGTATATAGCCTCCACATTGACTCAGTACCGTAACACCCTGTATATAGCCTCCACATTGACTCTGTACCGTAACACCCTGTATATAGCCTCCACATTGACTCAGTACCGTAACACCCTGTATATAGCCTCCACATTGACTCTGTACCGTAACACCCTGTATATAGCCTCCACATTGACTCAGTACCGTAACACCCTGTATATAGCCTCCACATTGACTCTGTACCGTAACACCCTGTATATAGCCTCCACATTGACTCAGTACCGTAACACCCTGTATATAGCCTCCACATTGACTCAGTACCGTAACACCCTGTATATAGCCTCCACATTGACTCAGTACCGTAACACCCTGTATATAGCCTCCACATTGACTCATTACCGTAACACCCTGTATATAGCCTCCACATTGACTCAGTACCGTAACACCCTGTATATAGCCTCCACATTGACTCAGTACCGTAACACCCTGTATATAGCCTCCACATTGACTCACCCTGTATATAGCCTCCACATTGACTCAGTACCGTAACACCCTGTATATAGCCTCCACATTGACTCAGTACCGTAACACCCTGTATATAGCCTCCACATTGACTCAGTACCGTAACACCCTGTATATAGCCTCCACATTGACTCAGTACCGTAACACCCTGTATATAGCCTCCACATTGACTCAGTACCGTAACACCCTGTATATAGCCTCCACATTGACTCAGTACCGTAACACCCTGTATATAGCCTCCACATTGACTCAGTACCGTAACACCCTGTATATAGCCTCCACATTGTTATTTTACTGCTGCTGATTGTGTTATGTTCAATGTCTAATAATGATGAGGTATTTTGATGATCTGTATGGGGATCAATACTTCTATGATATCCCCTGATCGTTGTGATTGCTGTGTGAATATTGACCAGTGTATTCTGTGCTGCAGCTGAACAACCCTCTGAAGGAGATTGATAAGATAATTGGTCAGCTGATGGACGGCCTGAAACAGATGAAACTCCACCGATGTGTCAACATCATCATGGTGGGAGATCACGGTACTGCTGCACAACCGCCTTGACCCCTGACCCTAACCCTGGTCAATACATACCAACCCTAACCCTGGTCAATACATACCAACCCTGGTCAATACATACCAACCCTAACCCGGATCAATACATACCAACCCTAACCCTGGTCAAACATACCACCCTAACCCTGGTCAATACATCCCAACCCTAACCCGGATCAATACATACCAACCCTGGTCAACCATACCAACCCTAACGCTGGTCAATACATACCAACCCTAACCTTGGTCAATACATACCAACCCTGGTCAATACACACCAACCCTAACCCTGATCAATACATACCAACCCTGGTCAATACATACCAACCCTAACCCTGGTCAATACATACCAACCCTAACCCAGATCAATACATACCAACCCCAACCCTGGTCAATACATACCAACCCTAACACTGGTCAATACATACCAACCCTGGTGAATACATACCAACCCTAACCCTGGTGAATACATACCAACCCTAACCCTGGTGAATACATACCAACCCTAACCCTGGTGAATACATACCAACCCTAACCCTGGTGAATACATACCAACCCTAACCCTGGTCAATACATACCAACCCTAACCCTGGTCAATACACACCAACCCTGGTCAATACACACCAACCCTGGTCAATACATACCAACCCTGGTCAATACATACCAACCCTAACCCTGGTCAATACATACCAACCCTAACCCTGGTCAATACATACCAACCCTGGTCAATACATACCAACCCTGGTCAATACATACCAACCCTGGTCAATACACACCAACCCTGGTCAATACACACCAACCCTGGTCAATACATACCAACCCTGGTCAATACATACCAACCCTAACCCTGGTCAATACATACCAACCCTGGTCAATACATACCAACCCTAACCCTGGTCAATACATACCAACCCTGGTCAATACATACCAACCCTGGTCAATACATACCAACCCTGGTCAATACATACCAACCCTGGTCAATACATACCAACCCTAACCCTGGTCAATACATACCAACCCTGGTCAATACATACCAACCCTGGTCAATACACACCAACCCTGGTCAATACATACCAACCCTGGTCAATACATACCAACCCTGGTGAATACATACCAACCCTAACCCTGGTGAATACATACTAACCCTAACCCTGGTGAATACATACCAACCCTAACCCTGGTCAATACATACCAACCCTAACCCTGGTCAATACATACCAACCCTAACACTGGTCAATACATACCAAACCTGGTCAATACATACCAACCCTGGTCAATACATACCAACCCTGGTCAATACATACCAACCCTAACCCTGGTGAATACATACCAACCCTAACCCTGGTCAATACATACCAACCCTGGTCAATACATACCAACCCTGGTCAATACATACCAACCCTAACCCTGGTCAATACATCCCAACCCTGGTCAATACATACCAACCCTAACCCTGGTCAATACATCCCAACCCTGGTCAATACATACCACCCTAACCCTGATCAATACATACCAACCCTGGTCAATACATACCAACCCTGGTCAATACACACCAACCCTAACCCTGGTCAATACATACCAACCCTAACCCTGGTCAATACATACCAACCCTAACCCTGGTCAATACATACCAACCCTGGTCAATACACACCAACCCTGGTCAATCCACACCAACCCTAACCCTGGTCAATACATACCAACCCTAACCCTGGTCAATACATACCAACCCTAACCCTGGTCAATACACACCAACCCTGGTCAATACATACCAACCCTAACCCTGGTCAATACATACCAACCCTGGTCAATACATACCAACCCTAACCCTGGTCAATACATACCAACCCTAACCCTGGTCAATACATACCAACCCTGGTCAATACATACCAACCCTGGTCAATACATACCAACCCTGGTCAATACATACCAACCCTGGTCAATACATACCAACCCTAACCCTGGTCAATACACACCAACCCTGGTCAATACATACCAACCCTGGTCAATACACACAAACCCTGGTCAATACACACCAACCCTAACCCTGGTCAATACATACCAACCCTGGTCAATACATACCAACCCTGGTCAATACACACAAACCCTAACCCTGGTCAATACATACCAACCCTGGTCAATACACACAAACCCTAACCCTGGTCAATACATACCAACCCTGGTCAATACATACCAACCCTGGTCAATACATACCAACCCTGGTCAATACACACCAACCCTAACCCTGGTCAATACACACCAACCCTGGTCAATACATACCAACCCTGGTCAATACATACCAACCCTGGTCAATACACACCAACCCTGGTCAATACACACCAACCCTGGTCAATACACACCAACCCTAGTCAATACACATTAGGCTATAGTTTACTACATTGTGTATATATAAATAAACATTGATCACTCATATTAGTCTCCGTCTGAAAATCGTCCCACTCATAAAAGGGAGGTAAGAAAACGTAGCTCTAGAGAAAGTGAAAGTCTCTCCAACTCAGGTCTCTTCAAAGTACGCCGAGCCTATTGGCTGATATATGCCAGTAATACCGATAGCCTAATATAATGGTCCACGTGAGAATTTCTGGTCATTTAACTTATTTCTTAGGTTATTTTTGCGCATTTTGATATTTCCTACAGGGCGCACAATTTACTGCAACCATGGCTGGCAAGTGAGCTGAGTCGTCACATACGTCTAGTATTAGGTCTATACCTACGTCTAGTACTAGGCAGTATTGCGGTTGGGTTCGGGACCAGTTCTTGCATTAGCGGATAGGAGTCGGACAGAAAGCCAGCGGGTTTGGGCGGGATGAATAAATCAGTCCTCCGCAGACCTCTAGACCGGGGCTGTCAAACTCATTCCATGGAGGTCCTAGTGTCTGTGAGTTTTAGTTTTCTCCTTTCATTTAAGCCCTTAGACAACCAGGTGAGGGGAGTTCTTTACTAATTCGTGACCTCAATTCATCAATCAAGTTCAAGGCAGGAGCGAAAACCCTCCGACACTCGGCCCTCCATGGAATGAGTTTGACACGTGCTCTAGACGATGTCCATTTCTCTCTGACTATAGACAATCAAGTCACCTTCTTCTTCATATTCATTCTGCAGTGATTTAAAGTCTGTTCTGAACATGTGTCCCTCAGGTATGGAGGAGGCTCACTGTGACAGGACAGAGTTCCTCAGCTCATACATGCCGTCCACTGTTGATGACATCATCCTGATCCCGGGCTCCCTGGGCAGGATCCGCTCCAGGTACCCCAACAACTCCAAATGTGAGCGTTTGGTTTGTTTGTCTGATTGGTGTATTGATGTATTGATTGACCATTTAAAAACACAATACTGTATTGAAGAACATGCCTTAATAAAACCATTGAGGATTAATCAACTACAAATCCCCAACTACAAAATCAGAGACCTATTTCTATTGTGGTCCCCATAGGCTGCATTTAGACAGGCAAGCCCATTGTGGTCCTCAGGCTGCGTTTGACAGGCAGCCCATTGTGGTCCTCAGGCTTCGTTAGACAGGCAGACCCATTGTGGGCTTAATTTAGACAGGCAGGCCCATTGTGGTCCTTAGACAGGCAGACCCATTGTGGTCCTCATAGGCTTCGTTTAGACAGGCAGACCCATTGTGGTCCTCATACACTTAATTTAGACAGGCAGGCCCATTGTGGTCCTCATAGGCTGCGTTAGACAGGCAGACCCATTGTGGTCCTCATATGCTTCATTTAGTAGACAGGCAGACCCATTGTGGTCCTCATAGGCTGCGTTTAGACAGGCAGACCCATTCCTCCAGTTACTGAAAAGTGTGTAGAGAAAGACAGAGTACTGTATCTCAGTGACCCTGATCCTTGACTGGGTCACATGGCCAGGTCAGTCGAGACCAAAACAATAACATCACTTTAGCATGTATCTTTCTGCTCAGAAGAGCACGCCTCCTCGTCCCCAGACTAGGTTGATGTGTCCCTACTGATCCAGTTATGAACTGCGTCCTCGGTAGTACGGTAGAACGAGGCACATTTCCTAACAGTCGACAGTCAATCAGAACACTGTTTGTCTTTTTTCAGATGATGCCAAATCTGTTATTGCAAATCTTACAGTGAGTATTATACACGTTGTATTTCCATACACATTGTCTTCTCTAAGTCATTGTTCTGACCAATATTCCTACCTGTGTTGTGGTGTCAGAGGTCGAGGTGACAAGTCCAGAATGATAGTTTTATGAAATAGTGGTGATAAAGTTGTACTACAGAGCACCTGAAATCATGTTGTTCTGCCCCCTCAGTGTAAAAAGACAGAGCAGCACTTCAAGCCCTATCTGAAGCAGCATCTCCCCAAGCGCCTTCACTACGCCAACAACAGGAGAATAGAGGACATCCACCTGTTAGTGGAGAGGAAGTGGCATATCGCAAGGTTATACCCTCTCTGTCTCTCTCTTTCTCTCTCTCTCTCTCTCTCTCTCTCTCTCTCTCTCTCTCTCTCTCTCTGCCTCTGTCTCTCTCTCTCTCTCTCTCTGCCTCTCTGTCTCTCTGTCTCTCTCTGTCTCTCTGTCTCTCTGTCTCTCTCTCTCTCTGTCTCTCTCTCTCTCTCTGTCTCTCTGTCTCTCTCTCTGTCTCTGTCTCTCATTTCAAAACAGACATAGACCACAGATTTTTTGCTATGGTGTGTCCTAAGGGTGGTGTCCTACGGGTGGTGTCCTACGGGTGGTGTCCTACGGGTGGTGGTGTCCTACTGGTGGGGGTGTCCTATTGGTGGTGGTGTCCTATTGGTGGGTGTGTCTTATTGGTGGTGGTGTCCTATTGGTGGTGGTGTCCTATTGGCGGTGTGTTCTATTGGCAGGGTGTCCTATTGGGGGTGTGTTCTATTGGTGGTGGTGTCCTATTGGGGGTGGGCCCCATTGGTGGGGGTGTGTCCTATTGGTGGTGGTGTCCTATTGGCGGTGTGTTCTATTGGCAGGGTGTCCTATTGGGGGTGTGTTCTATTGGTGGGGGTGTGTCCTATTGGTGGTGGTGTCCTATTGGCGGTGTGTTCTATTGGCAGGGTGTCCTATTGGGGGTGTGCCCCATTGGTGGGGGTGTGTCCTATTGGTGGTGGTGTCCTACTGGTGGTGGTGTCCTATTGGTGGTGGTGCCCTATTGGTGGTGGTGTCCTATTGGTGGTGGTGTCCTATTGGGGGTGTGCCCCATTGGTGGGGGTGTGTCCTATTGGTGGTGGTGTCCTATTGGTGGTGGTGTCCTATTGGTGGTGGTGTCCTATTGGGGGTGTGTCCTATTGTACCCTGTTCCTGGAGCAGGCAGTGTCTGTTAACATGAACCTGGACAGACTCTGTATGTTGGTCATCATCAGTCCCAGTGTTGGTCAGACCCAGTGGAAAGTTGTCAGTCACTGTGTAAACACATGAGGTAATGCCTGTCTGTCGCGGGCGACAACTGAAAACAAATCAATGTTTGAAGGACAGAGAGGAGAGGATTGGTTCAGAATATGCTCCTTGGGGACGTCACCCTGTTTGAGTTGGCATGCCACAGAGCTCCATGGGGACGAACACCCTGTTTGAGTTCGCATGCCACAGAGCTCCATGAAAGAGATCTTTGAGATCCCTCCTCCTGCCTGCTAAGATATAGACTAGTTTAAATCGCTGGCACCATGAGTTGTGAACTTAATGCTTTCTGAGTGAGAAATTCTTACCCCTCCAGCAGCTTTGCAGCTAGCAGAGTAAAACTGTCTCTTAAATTAAATACCCAAATTAAATGAAATATTTGTTAGCCGTTGGTGATTTTTCAGGCTCTACGTGCTTGTGGCTTGTCCCCTCCACAGACACCACTGACTGTAGTGTTTAATGCAAACTTCACATAAAAACCTGTCTGTTTTCCTTTTACATGGCTTTACAGGGAAATGTGGTGGTGTCGGGTCGGCCGTGGAAAAACGGACTCCTTTACACTTGGGTTTATAAGGATTTCAGTGTGTTACTGTGTATGTAGGGCTGTATCTGTGTGGTCTGCTTTGAATCAAATCAAATGTTATGAAAATCAGACACAATGTCCTTGAATGTTTATTTAGGCTGCATATAGTCTTCATCCCGGTGAGGAATTGTAGATAGTTAATATTATTAAAACCATGAATTGTCTGATGTTGGATTTATTATTATTTTTGTTGCATCATGCTGTCTGTTACAGGAAGTCTCCAGAAGGAGGAAAGAGGCACCCTGGGAAATGTGGTTTTGCAGGAGATCACGGTTATGACAACAAGATAAACAGCATGCAGGTATGCTAGTTTTATCCTCATCTTGATTTAAGTTCTCGTTGCCATAAATGATTAATCATGACCTTTATCCTCTTCCTGTTCTTTAGACTATTTTCTTTGGATATGGACCAATGTTTAAATTCAAGACCAAAGTGCCCGTTTTTGAAAACATCGAACTTTATAACGTCATGTGTGGTAAGAGACATCTTCATTATTGTTTTACCTTGAGGGAGACATACAGTAGCACTCATCAGCCCATACTCATACATGTGGTAAGAGACATCTTCATTACAGTAGCACTCATCAGCCCATACTCATACGTGTGGTAAGACATCTTCATTACAGTAGCACTCATCAGCCCATACTCATACGTGTGGTAAGACATACAGTAGCACTCATCAGCCCATACTCATACGTGTGGTAAGACATACAGTAGCACTCATCAGCCCATACTCATACGTGTGGTAAGACATCTTCATTACAGTAGCACTCATCAGCCCATACTCATACGTGTGGTAAGACATCTTCATTACAGTAGCACTCATCAGCCCATACTCATATGTGTGGTAAGACATCTTCATTACAGTAGCACTCATCAGCCCACACTCATACGTGTGGTAAGACATACAGTAGCACTCATCAGCCCATACTCATATGTGTGGTAAGACATACAGTAGCACTCATCAGCCCATACTCATATGTGTGGTAAGACATACAGTAGCACTCATCAGCCCATACTCATTCGTGTGGTAAGACATACAGTAGCACTCATCAGCCCATACTCATATGTGTGGTAAGACATACAGTAGCACTCATCAGCCCATACTCATACGTGTGGTAAGACATACAGTAGCACTCATCAGCCCATACTCATATGTGTGGTAAGACATACAGTAGCACTCATCAGCCCATACTCATACGTGTGGTAAGACATACAGTAGCACTCATCAGCCCATACTTACGTGTGGTAAGACATACAGTAGCACTCATCAGCCCATACTCATACGTGTGGTAAGACATACAGTAGCACTCATCAGCCCATACTCATACGTGTGGTAAGACATACAGTAGCACTCATCAGCCCATACTCATACGTGTGGTAAGACATACAGTAGCACTCATCAGCTCATACTCATACGTGTGGTAAGACATCTTTATTACAGTAGCACTCATCAGCCCATACTCATACGTGTGGTAAGACATCTTCATTACAGTAGCACTCATCAGCCCATACTCATACGTGTGGTAAGACATACAGTAGCACTCATCAGCCCATACTCATACGTGTGGTAAGACATACAGTAGCACTCATCAGCCCATACTCATACGTGTGGTAAGACATACAGTAGCACTCATCAGCCCATACTCATACGTGTGGTAAGACATACAGTAGCACTCATCAGCCCATACTCATACGTGTGGTAAGACATACAGTAGCACTCATCAGCTCATACTCATACGTGTGGTAAGACATACAGTAGCACTCATCAGCCCATACTCATACGTGTGGTAAGATATACAGTAGCACTCATCAGCCCATACTCATACGTGTGGTAAGACATACAGTAGCACTCATCAGCCCATACTGATATGTGTGGTAAGACATACAGTAGCACTCATCAGCCCATACTGATATGTGTGGTAAGACATACAGTAGCACTCATCAGCCCATACTCATACGTGTGGTAAGACATACAGTAGCACTCATCAGCCCATACTGTACGTGTGGTAAGACATACAGTAGCACTCATCAGCCCATACTCTACGTGTGGTAAGACATACAGTAGCACTCATCAGCCCATACTCATACGTGTGGTAAGACATACAGTAGCACTCATCAGCCCATACTCATACGTGTGGTAAGACATACAGTAGCACTCATCAGCCCATACTCACGTGTGGTAAGACATACAGTAGCACTCATCAGCTCATACTCATATGTGTGGTAAGACATACAGTAGCACTCATCAGCCCATACTCATACGTGTGGTAAGATATACAGTAGCACTCATCAGCCCATACTCATACGTGTGGTAAGACATACAGTAGCACTCATCAGCCCATACTCATACGTGTGGTAAGACATACAGTAGCACTCATCAGCCCATACTCATACGTGTGGTAAGACATACAGTAGCACTCATCAGCCCATACTCATACGTGTGGTAAGACATACAGTAGCACTCATCAGCCCATACTCATACTGTGTGGTAAGACATACAGTAGCACTCATCAGCCCATACTCATACGTGTGGTAAGACATACAGTAGCACTCATCAGCCCATACTCATACGTGTGGTAAGACATACAGTAGCACTCATCAGCCCATACTGTACGTGTGGTAAGACATACAGTAGCACTCATCAGCCCATACTCACGTGTGGTAAGACATACAGTAGCACTCATCAGCCCATACTCATACGTGTGGTAAGATATACAGTAGCACTCATCAGCCCATACTCATGTGTGGTAAGACATACAGTAGCACTCATCAGCCCATACTCATATGTGTGGTAAGACATACAGTAGCACTCATCAGCCCATACTCATACGTGTGGTAAGACATACAGTAGCACTCATCAGCCCATACTCATACGTGTGGTAAGACATACAGTAGCACTCATCAGCCCATACTCATATGTGTGGTAAGACATACAGTAGCACTCATCAGCCCACACTCATACGTGTGGTAAGACATACAGTAGCACTCATCAGCCCATACTCATACGTGTGGTAAGACATACAGTAGCACTCATCAGCCCATACTCATACGTGTGGTAAGACATACAGTAGCACTCATCAGCCCATACTCATACGTGTGGTAAGACATACAGTAGCACTCATCAGCCCATACTCATACGTGTGGTAAGACATACAGTAGCACTCATCAGCCCATACTCATATGTGTGGTAAGACATACAGTAGCACTCATCAGCCCATACTCATACGTGTGGTAAGACATACAGTAGCACTCATCAGCCCATACTCATACGTGTGGTAAGACATACAGTAGCACTCATCAGCCCATACTCATATGTGTGGTAAGACATACAGTAGCACTCATCAGCCCATACTCATATGTGTGGTAAGACATACAGTAGCACTCATCAGCCCACACTCATACGTGTGGTAAGACATACAGTAGCACTCATCAGCCCATACTCATACGTGTGGTAAGACATACAGTAGCACTCATCAGCCCATACTCATATTTGTGGTAAGACATACAGTAGCACTCATCAGCCCATACTCATATGTGTGGTAAGACATACAGTAGCACTCATCAGCCCATACTCATACGTGTGGTAAGACATACAGTAGCACTCATCAGCCCATACTCATTCGTGTGGTAAGACATACAGTAGCACTCATCAGCCCATACTCATACGTGTGGTAAGACATACAGTAGCACTCATCAGCCCATACTCATACGTGTGGTAAGACATACAGTAGCACTCATCAGCCCATACTCATACGTGTGGTAAGATATACAGTAGCACTCATCAGCCCATACTCATACGTGTGGTAAGACATACAGTAGCACTCATCAGCCCATACTCATATGTGTGGTAAGACATACAGTAGCACTCATCAGCCCATACTCATACGTGTGGTAAGACATACAGTAGCACTCATCAGCCCATACTCATATGTGTGGTAAGACATACAGTAGCACTCATCAGCCCATACTCATACGTGTGGTAAGACATCTTCATTATTGTTTTAACTTGAGGGAGACATACAGTAGCACTCATCAGCCCATACTCATACGTGTGGTAAGAAATACAGTAGCACTCATCAGCCCATACTCATACGTGTGGTAAGACATACAGTAGCACTCATCAGCCCATACTCATACGTTATGGACAGTGAAGTTGTGTTGCATTGACTTGAGATCTTACTGTAATCGTAACAATAAAATACTTTATTGTCCATTTTCATGGAATAGACCTGCTTGGCCTGAACCCTGCCCCTAACAACGGGACTCATGGCAGTCTGAACCACCTGTTGAAGAGCCCGGTCCACAAGCCCACCGTGCCAGAGGAGGTGTCTAAACCCACCATCTCAGGTCCCATCATTACTCTGACCGATGACTTAGGCTGCAGCTGTGATGACAAGGTCAGCTACAGAACAGCATAGCTCTTATAGCCATAGAGATAGATACTGTAGAGATAGATACTGTAGAGATAGATACTGTATCACTATAGAGATAGATACTGTAGAGATATATATTGTATCACTATAGAGATAGATACTGTAGAGATAGATATTGTATCACTATAGAGATAGATACTGTATCACTATAGAGCTAGATACTATAGAGATAGATACTGTATCACTGTAGAGCTAGATACTGTAGAGATAGATACTGTATCACTATAGAGATAGATACTGTATCACTGTAGAGATAGATACTGTATCACTATATAGATGGATACTGTACCACTATAGAGATAGATACTGTATCACTATAGAGATAGATACTGTAGAGATAGATACTGTATCACTATAGAGATAGATACTATAGAAATGGTAGAGATAGATACTGTACCACTATAGAGATAGATACTATAGAAACGGTAGAGATAGATACTGTAGAAACTGTAGAGATAGGTACTGTTTTACTATAGAGATTGATACTGTAGAAACTGTAGAGATAGATACTGTTTTACTATAGAGATTGATACTGTAGAAACTGTAGAGATAGATACTGTTTTACTATAGAGATTGATACTGTAGAAACTGTAGTGATAGATACTGTTTTACTATAGAGATTGATACTGTTTTACTATAGAGACAGATACTGTAGAAACTGTAGAGATAGATACTGTAGAAACTGTAGCGATAGATACTGTAGAAACTGTAGAGATAGATACTGTAGAAACTGTAGCGATAGATACTGTTTTACTATAGAGATTGATACTGTAGAAACTGTAGTGATAGATACTGTTTTACTATAGAGATTGATACTGTTTTACTATAGAGATTGATACTGTTTTACTATAGAGACAGATACTGTAGAAACTGTAGAGATAGATACTGTAGAAACTAGCGATAGATACTGTAGAAACTGTAGCGATAGATACTGTAGAAACTGTAGAGATAGATACTGTAGAAACTGTAGAGATAGATACTGTAGAAACTGTAGAGATAGATACTGTAGAAACTGTAGAGATAGATACTGTAGAAACTGTAGAGATAGATACTGTAGAAACTGTGAGATATACTGTAGAAACTGTAGAGATAGATACTGTAGAAACTGTAGAGATAGATACTGTAGAAACTGTAGAGATAGATACTGTAGAAACTGTAGAGATAGATACTGTAGAAACTGTAGAGATAGATACTGTAGAAACTGTAGAGATAGATACTGTAGAAACTGTAGAGATAGATACTGTAGAAACTGTAGCGATAGATACTGTAGAAACTGTAGAGATAGATACTGTAGAAACTGTAGAGATAGATACTGTTTTACTATAGAGATTGATACTGTAGAAACTGTAGTGATAGATACTGTTTTACTATAGAGATTGATACTGTTTTACTATAGAGACAGATACTGTAGAAACTGTAGAGATAGATACTATAGAAACTGTAGCGATAGATACTGTAGAAACTGTAGAGATAGATACTGTAGAAACTGTAGAGATAGATACTGTAGAAACTGTAGAGATAGATACTGTAGAAACTGTAGAGATAGATACTGTATCACTGTAGAGATAGATACTGTAGAAACTGTAGAGATAGATACTGTAGAAACTGTAGCGATAGATACTGTAGAAACTGTAGAGATAGATACTGTAGAAACTGTAGAGATAGATACTGTAGAAACTGTAGAGATAGATACTGTAGAAACTGTAGAGATAGATACTGTAGAAACTGTAGAGATAGATACTGTAGAAACTGTAGAGATAGATACTGTAGAAACTGTAGAGATAGATACTGTAGAAACTGTAGAGATAGATACTGTAGAAACTGTAGAGATAGATACTGTAGAAACTGTAGAGATAGATACTGTAGAAACTGTAGAGATAGATACTGTAGAAACTGTAGAGATAGATACTGTAGAAACTGTAGAGATAGATACTGTAGAAACTGTAGAGATAGATACTGTAGAAACTGTAGAGATAGATACTGTAGAAACTGTAGAGATAGATAATGTAGAAACTGTAGCGATAGATACTGTAGAAACTGTAGAGATAGATACTGTAGAAACTGTAGATATAGATACTGTAGAAACTGTAGAGATAGATACTGTAGAAACTGTAGAGATAGATACTGTAGAAACTGTAGAGATAGATACTGTAGAAACTGTAGAGATAGATACTGTAGAAACTGTAGAGATAGATACTGTAGAAACTGTAGAGATAGATACTGTAGAAACTGTAGCGATAGATACTGTAGAAACTGTAGAGATAGATACTGTAGAAACTGTAGATATAGATACTGTAGAAACTGTAGAGATAGATACTGTAGAAACTGTAGAGATAGATGCTGTAGAAACTGTAGAGATAGATACTGTAGAAACATAGAGATAGATACATGTAGAAACTGTTATATTGATACTGTAGAAACTGTAGAGATAGATACTATAGAAACTGTAGATATAGATACTGTAGAAACTGTAGAGATAGATACTGTAGAAACTGTAGAGATAGATACTGTAGAAACTGTAGCGATAGATACTGTAGAAACTGTAGAGATAGATACTGTAGAAACTGTAGAGATAGATACTGTAGAAACTGTAGCGATAGATACTGTAGAAACTGTATGTATCTCTATGGCTCCCACCACAGAACTAGAATGAGATTGTATTTCTATGTCTTTCACAGCCGTAGACAGACTGATATTGAAGCTTTAGCTTTTTATATCAACATGATATTTGCTTCAATAAAGTAAATCCGAATGATTTCTGCATCTCAAGAAATAGACTACATGTTGTTATATTGATCTGTATAGTGTGTGTTTGACCTATGACCTGACTGATATCTGTAGCACTGGGCATTACTACATGTTGTTATATTGATCTGTATAGCCTGTGTGTTTGACCTATGACCTGACTGATATCTGTAGCACTGGGCATTACTACATGTTGTTATATTGATCTGTATAGCCTGTGTGTTTGACCTATGACCTGACTGATATCTGTAGCACTGGGCATTACTACATGTTGTTATATTGATCTGTAATGTGTGTGTGTTTGACCTATGACCTGACTGATATCTGTAGCACTGGGCATTACTACATGTTGTTATATTGATCTGTAATGTGTGTGTGTTTGACCTATGACCTGACTGATATCTGTAGCACTGGGCATTACTACATGTTGTTATATTGATCTGTAATGTGTGTGTGTTTGACCTATGACCTGACTGATATCTGTAGCACTGGGCATTACTACATGTTGTTATATTGATCTGTAATGTGTGTGTGTTTGACCTATGACCTGACTGATATCTGTAGCACTGGGCATTACTACATGTTGTTATATTGATCTGTATAGCCTGTGTGTTTGACCTATGACCTGACTGATATCTGTAGCACTGGGCATTACTACATGTTATTATATTGATCTGTATAGCCTGTGTGTTTGACCTATGACCTGACTGATATCTGTAGCACTGGGCATTACTACATGTTGTTATATTGATCTGTATAGGGTGTGTGTTTGACCTATGACCTGACTGATATCTGTAGCACTGGGCATTACTACATGTTGTTATATTGATCTGTATAGCCTGTGTGTTTGACCTATGACCTGACTGATATCTGTAGCACTGGGCATTACTACATGTTGTTATATTGATCTGTAATGTGTGTTTGACCTATGACCTGACTGATATCTGTAGCACTGGGCATTACTACATGTTGTTATATTGATCTGTATAGGGTGTGTGTTTGACCTATGACCTGACTGATATCTGTAGCACTGGGCATTACTACATGTTGTTATATTGATCTGTATAGCCTGTGTGTTTGACCTATGACCTGACTGATATCTGTAGCACTGGGCATTACTACATGTTGTTATATTGATCTGTATAGCCTGTGTGTTTTTGACCTATGACCTGACTGATATCTGTAGCACTGGGCATTACTACATTTTGTTATATTGATCTGTATAGCCTGTGTGTTTGACCTATGACCTGACTGATATCTGTAGCACTGGGCATTACTACATGTTGTTATATTGATCTGTATAGCCTGTGTGTGTTTGACCTATGACCTGACTGATATCTGTAGCACTGGGCATTACTACATGTTGTTATATTGATCTGTATAGCCTGTGTGTTTGACCTATGACCTGACTGATATCTGTAGCACTGGGCATTACTACATATTGTTATATTGATCTGTATAGCCTGTGTGTTTGACCTATGACCTGACTGATATCTGTAGCACTGGGCATTACTACATGTTGTTATATTGATCTGTATAGTGTGTGTGTTTGACCTATGACCTGACTGATATCTGTAGCACTGGGCATTACTACATGTTATTATATTGATCTGTATAGCGTGTGTGTTTGACCTATGACCTGACTGATATCTGTAGCACTGGGCATTACTACATGTTGTTATATTGATCTGTATAGCCTGTGTGTGTTTGACCTATGACCTGACTGATATCTGTAGCACTGGGCATTACTACATGTTGTTATATTGATCTGTATAGCCTGTGTGTTTGACCTATGACCTGACTGATATCTGTAGCACTGGGCATTACTACATGTTGTTATATTGATCTGTAATGTGTGTTTGACCTATGACCTGACTGATATCTGTAGCACTGGGCATTACTACATGTTATTATATTGATCTGTATAGCGTGTGTGTTTGACCTATGACCTGACTGATATCTGTAGCACTGGGCATTACTACATGTTGTGTATTTTACGTGTCTAAACTGGTTTCTGTGTCTGCCACTGACTGTTGTCTCTGTAATCCATCGCTGCTGTTACACGTTCTCATGCTTTCTTTTGTTTGATTCCCTCTTCTTCTTATTTCTGTCTGTGAAGTCCTCTTGCTTCTGCAGAGTTTATGGATGTCTTTGCAAGAGATTTTCACCTTCAATCTTTTGCAGTTGCGTTCAAAAAATAGAGGGCAGAGAGCATTGAAAGTCCCCGTTGTAAGAGGCTATAACCTGGAGTCACTGTGGCTCTGTCTCTTACAGAACAAAGTGGAAGAGCTTAATCAGAGACTGAGGCAAGCTGTCGATGGTACGTCCTCTCTCTGGTCCACATCGTTGCTCTTTATGCCTGAGTCGTAGTAATGCTAATACCTGTGTAATAACACTAATTACTCTCTGGTCCACATCGTTGCTCTTTATGCCTGAGTCGTAGTAATGCTAATACCTGTGTAATAACACTAATTACTCTCTGGTCCACATCGTTGGTCTTATGCCTGAGTCATAGTAATGCTAATACCTGTGTAATAACACTAATTACTCTCTGGTCCACATCGTTGCTCTTATGCCTGAGTCGTAGTAATGCTAATACCTGTGTAATAACACTAATTACTCTCTGGTCCACATCGTTGGTCTTATGCCTGAGTCGTAGTAATGCTAATACCTGTGTAATAACACTAATTACTCTCTGGTCCACATCGTTGCTCTTTATGCCTGGAGTAATAACACTAAGTAATGCTAATACCTGTGTAATAACACTAATTACTCTCTGGTCCACATCGTTGGTCTTATGCCTGAGTCGTAGTAATGCTAATACCTGTGTAATAACACTAATTACTCTCTGGTCCACATCGTTGCTCTTATGCCTGAGTCGTAGTAATGCTAATACCTGTGTAATAACACTAATTACTCTCTGGTCCACATCGTTGGTCTTATGCCTGAGTCGTAGTAATGCTAATACCTGTGTAATAACACTAATTACTCTCTGGTCCACATCGTTGCTCTTATGCCTGAGTCGTAGTAATGCTAATACCTGTGTAATAACACTAATTACTCTCTGGTCCACACATTGGTCTTATGCCTGAGTCGTAGTAATGCTAATACCTGTGTAATAACACTAATTACTCTCTGGTCCACATCGTTGCTCTTTATGCCTGAGTCGTAGTAATGCTAATACCTGTGTAATAACACTAATTACTCTCTGGTCCACATCGTTGGTCTTATGCCTGAGTCGTAGTAATGCTAATACCTGTGTAATAACACTAATTACTCTCTGGTCCACATCGTTGTCTTATGCCTGAGTCGTAGTAATGCTAATACCTGTGTAATAACACTAATTACTCTCTGGTCCACATCGTTGGTCTTATGCCTGAGTCGTAGTAATGCTAATACCTGTGTAATAACACTAATTACTCTCTGGTCCACATCGTTGCTCTTATGCCTGAGTCGTAGTAATGCTAATACCTGTGTAATAACACTAATTACTCTCTGGTCCACATCGTTGCTCTTATGCCTGAGTCGTAGTAATGCTAATACCTGTGTAATAACACTAATTACTCTCTGGTCCACATCGTTGGTCTTATGCCTGAGTCGTAGTAATGCTAATACCTGTGTAATAACACTAATTACTCTCTGGTCCACATCGTTGGTCTTATGCCTGAGTCGTAGTAATGCTAATACCTGTGTAATAACACTAATTACAGCTGGACAACAATGTTGTTATTAACATGTTATTACATAGACATGTCAGTAAAGGGTTGTATTATGTCCTATTTCTCATATCACTGTTGAATGTCCTCTCCAGAGTCTTGTTACCAGCTTTTAGGATGATGGTCTTCTCTTCCAGACAGCAAGAACCTCCTCATGGTCGGCCTGCAGTTCTGTTCCGTACTAAATACAGCATCCTACACCACAGTGACTATATCAGTGGGTACAGTGAATCACTGTCTATGCCCCTGTGGACGTCCCACACAGTCTCCAAACAGGTATGTCATACAGGACACAGCATCCTACACAGTCTCCAAACAGGACACAGCATCCTACACAGTCTCCAAACAGGACACAGCATCCTACACAGTCTCCAAACAGGACACAGCATCCTACACAGTCTCCAAACAGGACACAGCATCCTACACCACAGTGACTATATCAGTGGGTACAGTGAATCACTGTCTATGCCCCTGTGGACGTCCTACACAGTCTCCAAACAGGTATGTCAAACAGGACACAGCGTCCTACACAGTCTCCAAACAGGTATGTCAAACAGGACACAGCATCCTACACAGTCTCCAAACAGGTATGTCAAACAGGACACAGCGTCCTACACAGTCTCCAAACAGGACACAGCATCCTACACAGTCTCCAAACAGGACACAGCATCCTACACAGTCTCCAAACAGGACACAGCATTCTACACCACAGTGACTATATCAGTGGGTACAGTGAATCACTGTCTATGTCCCTGTGGACGTCCTACACAGTCTCCAAACAGGTATGTCAAACAGGACACAGCGTCCTACACAGTCTCCAAACAGGACACAGCATCCTACACAGTCTCCAAACAGGTATGTCAAACAGGACACAGCATCCTACACAGTCTCCAAACAGGTATGTCATACAGGACACAGCATCCTACCCAGTCTCCAAACAGGTATGTCATACAGGACACAGCATCCTACCCAGTCTCCAAACAGGTATGTCAAACAGGACACAGCATCCTACACAGTCTCCATACAGGACACAGCATCCTACACAGTCTCCATACAGGACACAGCATCCTACACAATCTCCAAACAGGTATGTCAAACAGGACACAGCATCCTACACAGTCTCCATACAGGACACAGCATCCTACACAGTCTCCAAACAGGTATGTCAAACAGGACACAGCATCCTACACAGTCTCCATATAGGACACAGCATCCTACACAGTCTCCAAACAGGTATGTCAAACAGGACACAGCATCCTACACAGTCTCCATACAGGACACAGCATCCTACACAGTCTCCAAACAGGTATGTCAAACAGGACACAGCCTCCTGTATGTTTTAACTCCAACCCTGTTCCTAAAGAGATAACCTCCTGTAGGTTTTAACTTGAACCCTGTTCCTGGAGAGATACCCTCCTGTAGGTTTTAACTCCAACCCTGTTCCTGGAGAGATAACCTCCTGTAGGTTTTAACTCCAACCCTGTTCCTGGAGAGATAACCTCCTGTAGGTTTTAACTCCAACCCTGTTCCTGGAGAGATAACCTCCTGTAGGTTTTAACTCCAACCCTGTTCCTGGAGAGCAGGAGGGTCTCTCCAGGAACAGGGTTGGAGTTAAAACCTACAGGAGGGTATCTCTCCAGGAACAGGGGTTGGAGAGACCTGATCTAGTGTATTGTCAGTGACTACAGTCTATGAGTCTAACGTTGACTACAGTCTACAGTGGTTTAACGTTGACTACAGTCTACAGTGGTGTAATGTTGTGATTGTGTTTTTCAGGTAGAAGTAACCCTCTACCAGAGCATCTGACTAACTGTGTCAGACCTGACATCCGTATCCCTCCTGACTTCAGCCAATCCTGCTCCAACTACAAGGCAGACAAACAGATCTCCTTCGCCTTCCTCTACCCTCCACGCACGTCCTCCATGTTCTCTCCTGTCAGATCCCTATGGTTGACCAGTGACTGGTTGCACCAGCTTGACGTGCGCCTGGTTCACACCACATTCGACTTAGCATTCAAGGCCACCTTTGGAACTCCCAGCTGATGCAACCGGTTCATGTACAGTCGTGGCCAAAAGTTTTGAGATTGACACAAATATACGTTTTCACAAAGTCTGCTGCCTCAGTTTGTATGATGGCAATTTGCATATACCCAGAATGTTATGAAGAGTGATCAGATGGAACATTTCCACTGCATTTCAGCGCTGCCACAAAAGGACCAGCTGACATCATGTCAGTTATTCTCTCATTAACACAGGTGTGAGTGTTGACGTGGACAAGGCGGGAGATCACTCTGTCATGCTGATTGAGTTTGAATAACAGACTGGAAGCTTCAAAAGGAGGGTGGTGCTTGGAATCATTGTTCTTCCTCTGTCAACCATGGTTACCTGCAAGGAAACACATGCCGTCATCATTGCTTTGCACAAAAAGGGCTTCACAGGCAAGGATATTTCTGCCAGTAAGATTGCACCTAAATCAACCATTTATCGGTTCATCAAGAACTTCAAGGAGAGAGATTGAATTGTTGTGAAGAAGGCTTCAGGGCGCCCAAGAAAGTTCAGCAAGCGCCAGGACCGTCTCCTGAAGTTGATTCAGCTGCGGGATCGGGCACCACCAGTACAGAGCTTGCTCAGGAATGGCAGCAGGCAGGTGTGAGTGTATCTGCACGCACGGTGAGGAGAAGACTTTTGGAGGATGGCCTGGTGTCAAGAAGGGCAGCAAAGAAGCCACTTCTCTCCAGGAAAAACATCAGGGACAGACTGATATTCTGCAAAAGGTACAGGGATTGGACTGCTGAGGACTGGGGAAAAGTCATTTTCTCTGATGAATCCTTTCCGATTGTTTGGGGCATCCGAAAAAACTTGTCTGGAGAAGACAAGGTGAGCGCTACCATCAGTCCTATCATGCCAACAGTAAAGCATCCTGAGACCATTCATGTGTGGGGTTGCTTCTCAGCCAAGGGAATGGGCTCACTCACAATTTTGCATAAGAACACAGCCATGAATAAAGAATGGTACCAACACATCTTCTGAGAGCATCTTCTCCCAACTATCCAGGAAAAGTTTGGTGACGAACAATGCCTTTTCCAGCATGATGGAGCACCTTGCCATAAGGCAAAAGTGATAACTAAGTGGCTCGGGGAACAAAACATTGATATTTTGGGTCCATGGCCAGGAAACCCCCCAGACCTTAATCCCATTGAGAACTTGTGGTCAATCCTCAAGAGGCGGGTGGACAAACAAAAACCCACAAATTCTGACAAACTTCAAGCATTGATTATGCAAGAATGGGCTGCCATCAGTCAGGATGTGGCCCAGAAGTTAATTGACAGCATGCCAGGGTGGATTGCAGAGGTCTTGAAAAAGAAGGGTCAACACTGCAAATATTGACTCTTTGCATCAACTTCATGTAATTGTCAATAAAAGCCTTTGACACTTATGAAAAGCTTGTAATTATACGTCAGTATCCATAGTAACATCTGACAAAAATATCTAAAGACACTGAAGCAGAAAACTTTGTGGAAATTAATATTTGTGTCACCCTCAAAACGTTTGGCCACGACTGTACTATAGTTTACAACGCAGTAACAAGACATGAAGCGATCTAAATTGTACTGTACATTTAAAATTTTGGGCGGCACATTTTGGGCGGCACATTTTGGGGCGGCAGGGCAGCCTAGTGGTTAGAGCGTTGGACTAGGAACCCGGAAGGTTGCAAGTTCAAACTCCCGAGCTGACAAGGTACAAATCTGTCGTTCTGCCCTGAACAGGCAGTTAACCCACTGTTCCTAGGCCGTCATTGAAATTAAGAATTTGTTCTTAATTGACTTGCCTAGTAAAATAAAGATAACTAAAATAAAACACTGATTTCCCACCATTTATTGTTTTATCTTTAGAGCTGGCTCCGACCCAAGACGGCAAATTTGATGCAGTCCTCATCACTAACACCGCACCCATGTACCCAGCATTCAAAAGTAAGTCAAACATTTTCTAAAAACTACATGGCATGTCAAATGTAATTCATAGGCCACAGTCACATGTCATCACCAGTGAACAGAAACCACACTGACAAGATGGATTGATGGAACTGTGTCCTGGTTTAGTCCTGTTTTCACTTAGTCTACATTAAATGTTTGAGGAAGTAATTATGTTGACTAACGACCTGCAGACCCAACAACGAGAGGGTCTTAAAAGGAAGTGTGTGTGTGTGAGTGTGTGAGAGTGTGAGTGTGAGTGTGAGTGTGAGTGTGTGAGTGTGTGTGTGTGTGTGTGTGTGTGAGTGTGTGTGAGTGTGTGAGTGAGTGAGTGAGTGTGTGTGTGTGTGTGTGTGTGTGTGTGTGTAGCGTGTGGGTCGACAGTTTCGGGACGGACAGTTCTATGACCCTCCGATGTTAAACTGTGCCACTGTGTGTAAGTGCTGACTGTGTACTTGAGGAATGTCCACACCATTAAAACCCTCCAGAAATGTATAGGTACACAACCCCACCTCCTCTCCATAATGTACACACTTCAAATATGTTGCTTTCACTCTGAGGTAGAGGCCTGGGTTGGAGAGGATGTTCATGTATGTTTCCTCATGGTTAGAGGATGTTTTCCTGACTGGGTAGTTGTCATGGTTTCCTCATGGTTAGAGGATGTTTTCCTGACTAGGTAGATGTCATGGTTTCCTCATGGTTAGAGGATGTTTTCCTGACTGGGTAGATGTTGTGGTTTCCTCATGGTTAGGGGATGTTTTCCTGACTGGGTAGATGTCATGGTTATGGGATGTTTTCCTGACTGGGTAGTTGTCATGGTTTCCTCATGGTTAGAGGATGTTTTCCTGACTGGGTAGATGTTGTGATTTACTCATGGTTAGGGGATGTTTTCCTGACTGGGTAGATGTCATGGTTATGGGATGTTTTCCTGACTGGGTAGTTGTCATGGTTTCCTCATGGTTAGAGGATGTTTTCCTGACTGGGTAGATGTCATGGTTTCCTCATGGTTAGGGGATGTTTTCCTGACTGGGTAGATGTCATGGTTTCCTCATGGTTAGAAGATGTTTTCCTGACTGGGTAGTTGTCATGGTTTCCTCATGGTTAGAGGATGTTTTCCTGACTGGGTAGATCACATGGTTAGAGGATGTTTTTCTGACTGGGTAGATGTCATGGTTAAAGAATGTTTTCCTGACTGGGTAGATGTCGTGGTTTCCTCATGGTTAGAGGATGTTTTCCTGACTGGGTAGATGTCATGGTTTCCTCATGGTTAGGGATGTTTTCCTGACTGGGTAGATGTCGTGGCTTTCTCATGGTTACGGGATGTTTTCCTGACTGGGTAGATGTCATGGTTTCCTCATGGTTAGGGATGTTTTCCTGACTGGGTAGATGTCATGGTTTCTCATGGTTAGAGGATGTTTTCCTGACTGGGTAGATGCCATGGTTAGGGATGTTTTCCTGACTGGGTAGTTGTCATGGTTTCCTCATGGTTACGGATGTTTTCCTGACTGGGTAGATGTCATGGTTTCCTCGTGGTTAGGGATGTTTTCCTGACTGGGTAGTTGTCATGGTTTCCTCATGGTTAGGGATGTTTTCCTGACTGGGTAGATGTCATGGCTTCCTCATGGTTAGAGGATGTTTTCCTGACTGGGTAGATGTCATGGCTTTCTCATGGTTATGGGATGTTTTCCTGACTGGGTAGATGTCATGGTTTCCTCATGGTTAGGGATGTTTTCCTGACTGGGTAGATGTCATGGTTTCCTCATGGTTAGAGGATGTTTTCCTGACTGGGTAGATGCCATGGTTAGGGATGTTTTCCTGACTGGGTAGTTGTCATGGTTTCCTCATGGTTACGGGATGTTTTCCTGACTGGGTAGATGTCATGGTTTCCTCGTGGTTAGGGGATGTTTTCCTGACTGGGTAGTTGTCATGGTTTCCTCATGGTTAGAGGATGTTTTCCTGACTGGGTAGATGTCATGGTTTCCTCATGGTTAGAGGATGTTTTTCTGACTGGGTAGATGTCATGGCTTTCTCATGGTTAGAGGATGTTTTCCTGACTGGGTAGATGTCATGGTTTCCTCATGGTTAGAGGATGTTTTCCTGACTCAGGTAGATGTCATGGTTTCCTCATGGTTAGAGGATGTTTTCCTGACTGGGTAGATGTCATGGCTTCCTCATGGTTAGAGGATGTTTTCCTGACTGGGTAGATGTCATGGTTAGGGATGTTTTCCTGACTGGGTAGTTGTCATGGTTTCCTCATGGTTACGTGGATGTTTTCCTGATTGGGTAGTTGTCATGGCTTTCTCATGGTTAGAGGATGTTTTCCTGACTGGGTAGATGTCATGGTTAGGGATGTTTTCCTGACTGGGTAGTTGTCATGGTTTCCTCATGGTTAGAGGATGTTTTCCTGACTGGGTAGATGTCATGGCTTCCCATGGTTAGAGGATGTTTTCCTGACTGGGTAGATGTCATGGTTTCCTCATGGTTAGGGATGTTTTCCTGACTGGGTAGATGTCATGGCTTTCCTCATGGTTAGAGGATGATTTCCTGACTGGGTAGATGTTGAAGCGCTGCTTCATGGTTAGAGGATGTTTTCTGACTGGGTAGATGTCATGGAAATCTTTCATGGTTAGGGCTGGGGATGTTTTTCTTAAAGGTAGTTCATATGGGCAGAAACAATTAGCACCACTTCAGTTTCAGAACCTTTAGAAGGTAATGTTGGCAACCAACTATAATCTGAAAACTGTAAATATAATAAAATATAACATGCAATTTAATAGAAGCTGGACAAAAAACCTGACCAAGAATGTTTGGTGGAACATTGCTAAAGGTTTGTTGGGAATTACTGAAAGCTTATCAAGGTTTGTTGGGTATTACTGAAAGCTTTATCAAGGTTTGGTGGGTATTACTGAAAGCTTTAAAGGTTTTATGCAAAATTATTGACAGCTTTTAAAGGTTTGTTGGGAATTACTGAAAGCTTTAAATGTTTGTTGGGAAATTACTGAAAGCTGTAAAGGTTTGTTGGGAATTACTGAAAGCTTTATAAAGTTTGTTTGGTCTCAACCAGTCATCACCTTCTTCTATTAATCTGGTCATTCCAGGAAATACACAACAGGGGTAAAGGTCTGATCCAGTCTGTCCTCACAACCCTAAACATACAGGGTTAGATCTGATCCAGTCTTACTCAACCCTAAACATACAGGGGTGTAGATCTGATCCAGTCTTACCTCAACCCTAAACATACAGGGGTGTAGATCTGATCCAGTCTTACCTCAACCCTAAACATACAGGGGTGTAGATCTGATCCAGTCTTTCACCCTAAACATACAGGGTGTAGATCTGATCCAGTCTTACCTCAACCCTAAACATACAGGGGCGTAGGTCTGATCCAGTCTTACCTCAAAAACTTTAAAGGTTTGGGAGGTCTGATCCAGTTTTCAACCCTAAACATTTGGGGTGTATGTCTGATCCAGTCTTTCAACCCTAAAAACATACAGGGGTGTAGATCTGATCCAGTCTTACCTCAACCCTAAACATACAGGGGTGTATCTGATCCAGTCTTTCACAAGGTAAACATACAGGGGTGTAGATCTGATCCAGTCTTACCTCACAACCCTAAACATACAGGGGTGTAGATCTGATCCAGTCTTACTCAGCCCTAAACTTTACAGGGGTGTAGATCTGATCCAGTCTTACTCTAACCCTAAACATACAGGGGTGTTCTGATCCAGTCTTACCTCAACCCTTTACAAGGTTAGATCTGATCCAGTCTTACTCAACCCAAAACATACAGGGGTGTAGATCTGATCCAGTCTTGGCCTCAGTCCCTAAACATACAGGGTGTAGATCTGATCCAGTTTTAAACCTCAACCCTAAACATACAGGGGTGGAGATCTGATCCAGTCTTTCAACCCTAAACATTACAGGGTGTAGATCTGATCCAGTCTTGGTCAACCCTAAACATACAGGGGTGTAGGTCTGATCCAGTCTGGTCCTGACAAGTTTTAAAGGTTTGGTGGGAATTCTGATCCAGTCTGTCCTCACAACCCTAAACATACAGGGGTGTAGATCTGATCCAGTCTGTCCTTTAAAATACAGGTGGGTTTAGATCTGATCCAGTCTTTCAACCTAAACATACAGGGGTGAGATACTGAAAGTTGAAGTCTTACAACCCTAAACATACAGGGGTTAGGATCTTGATCCATTACTGAAACATACAGGGTAGATCTGATCCAGTCTTACTCAACCCTAAACATAAAGGGGTGTAATCTGATCCAGTCTGTCCTCACAACCCTAAACATACAGGGGTGTAGATCTGATCCAGGTTTGTCCTCACAATTACTGAAACATACAGGGGTGTAGATCTGATCCAGTCTTACCAACCCTAAAACATACAGGGGTTACTGATCTGATCCAGTCTGTGGGAACTAAACTTTACAGGGGTTAGATCTGATCCAGTCTTACCTGCCCTAAACATACAGGGGTGTAGATCTGATCCAGTCTTACCTCAACCCTAAACATACAGGGGTGTAGATCTGATCCAGTCTTACTCAAAGCTAAACATACAAGGTTTGTTGGGAATTACTGACAACTTTAAACATACAGGGTGGAATTCTGAAAGCTTTCAACCTCAAACATACAGGGGTGTATCTGAAAGTCTGGTTCACAACCCTAAACATACAGGGAATTAGATCTGATCCAGTTTGTCCTCACAATTACTGAAACTTTAAGGGGTTTGTTGATCCATTACTCAACCCTAAACATACAGGGGTGAGATCTGATCCAGTTTGTCCTCACAATTACTGAAACTTTAAGGGGGTTTGTCTGATCCAGTCTACTGAACTCCTTTAAAGGTTTGTTGAATTACTGAAAGCTTTAAAGGTTTACAGGGGAATTACTGAAAGTCTTTCAAGGTTCCCTGGGCATTACTGAAGGGGTGTAGATTTGATCCAGAATTACTGAAAGCTTTAACAGGGGTGTTGATTGGAATCAGTCTGTCCTCACAAGCTTTAAAGGTTTGTTGGGAATTACTGAAACTTTAAAGGTTTGGTGGGTATTACTGAAAGCTTTCCAGTCTGTCCTCTCAACCCATTCATCAGGGGTGCAGATCTGATCCAGTCTTTCCAGAAATAAACATACAGTAGATCTGATCCAGTCTGTCCTCGCAGCCCTAAACATACAGGGGTGTAGATCTGATCCAGTCTTACTCAGCCCTAAACATACAGGGGTGTAGATCTGATCCAGTCTGTCCTCACAACCCTAAACATACAGGGGTAGATCTGTTCCAGTCTTACCTCAACCCTAAACACAGGAGCAGATCTGATCCAGTCTGTCCTCACAACCCTAAACATACAGGGGTGTAGATCTGATCCAGTCTTACCTCAGCCCTAAACATACAGGGGTGTAGATCTGATCCAGTCTTACCTCAACCCTAAACATACAGGGGTGTAGATCTGATCCAGTCTTACCTCAACCCTAAACATACAGGGGTGTAGATCTGATCCAGTCTGTCCTCACAACCCTAAACATACAGGGGTGTAGATCTGATCCAGTCTTACCTCAGCCCTAAACATACAGGGGGTGTAGATCTGATCCAGTCTGTCCTCACAACCCTAAACATACAGGGGTGTAGATCTTGATCCAGTCTGTCCTCAGCAACCCTAAACATACAGGGGTGTAGATCTGATCCAGTCTTACCTCAACCCTAAACATACAGGGGTGTAGATCTGATCCAGTCTGTCCTCACAACCCTAAACATACAGGGTGTAGATCTGATCCAGTCTTACCTCAGCCCTAAACATACAGGGGTGTAGATCTGATCCAGTCTGTCCTCACAACCCCTAAACATACAGGGGTGTAGATCTGATCCAGTCTTACCTCAACCCTAAACATACAGGGGTGTAGATCTGATCCAGTCTTACCTCACAACCCCTAAACAAACAGGGGTGTAGACCTGAATCAGTCTTACCTCACAACCCTAAACATACAGGGGTGTAGATCTGATCCAGTCTTACTCAACCTCCTAAACATACAGGGTGTAGATCTGATCCAGTCTTACTCAGCCCTAAACATACAGGGTGTAGATCTGATCCAGTCTTCCCTCAACCCTAAACATACAGTGTAGATCTAATCCAGTCTTATCTCAACCCTAAACATACAGGGGCAGATCTGAATCAGTCTGTCCTCACAACCCTAAACATACAGGGGTGTAGATCTGATCCAGTCTTACTCCTCAGCCCTAAACATACAGGGGTGTAGATCTGATCCAGTCTTCCCTCAACCCTAAACATACAGGGGCGTAGATCTGATCCAGTCTTACTCCTCAACCCTAAACATACAGGGGTGTAGATCTGATCCAGTCTTACCTCAACCCTAAACATACAGGGGTGTAGATCTGATCCAGTCTGTCCTCACAACCCTAAACATACAGGGGTGTAGATCTGATCCAGTCTTACCTCAACCCTAAACATACAGGGGTGTAGATCTGATCCAGTCTGTCCTCACAACCCTAAACATACAGGGGTGTAGATCTGATCCAGTCTTACCTCAGCCCTAAACATACAGGGGTGTAGATCTGATCCAGTCTTCCTCACAGCCCTAAACATACAGGGGTGTAGATCTGATCCAGTCTTACCTCAACCCTAAACATACAGGGGTGTAGATCTGATCCAGTCTGTCCTCACAACCCTAAACATACAGGGGTGTAGATCTGATCCAGTCTTACCTCAACCCTAAAGATACAGGGGTGTAGATCTGATCCAGTCTGTCCTCACAACCCTAAACATACAGGGGTGTAGATCTGATCCAGTCTGTACCTCAACCCTAAACATACAGGGGTGTAGATCTGATCCAGTCTGTCCTCACAACCCTAAACATACAGGGGTGTAGATCTGATCCAGTCTACCTCAGCCCTAAACATACAGGGTGTAGATCTGATCCAGTCTTACCTCAGCCCTAAACATACAGGGGTGTAGATCTGATCCAGTCTTACCTCAACCCTAAACATACAGGGGTGTAGGTCTGATCCAGTCTTACCTCAGCCCTAAACATACAGGGGGTAGATCTGATCCAGTCTTACCTCAACCCTAAACATACAGGGGTGTAGATCTGATCCAGTCTGTCCTCACAACCCTAAACATACAGGGGTGTAGATCTGATCCAGTCTGTCCTCACAACCCTAAAAATACAGGGGTGTAGATCTGATCCAGTCTTCTCTCAACCCTAAACATACAGGGGTGTAGATCTGATCCAGTCTGTCCTCACAACCCTAAACATACAGGGGTGTAGATCTGATCCAGTCTTACCTCAACCCTAAACAAACAGGGGTGTAGATCTGATCCAGTCTGTCCTCACAACCCTAAACATACAGGGGTGTAGATCTGATCCAGTCTTACCTCAACCCTAAAGATACAGGGGTGTAGATCTGATCCAGTCTGTCCTCACAACCCTAAACATACAGGGTGTAGATCTGATCCAGTCTACCTCAACCCTAAACATACAGGGGTGTAGATCTGATCCAGTCTGTCCTCACAACCCTAAACATACAGGGGTGTAGATCTGATCCAGTCTTACCTCAGCCCTAAACATACAGGGGTGTAGATCTGATCCAGTCTTACCTCAACCCTAAACATACAGGGGTGTAGGTCTGATCCAGTCTTACCTCAGCCCTAAACATACAGGGGTGTAGATCTGATCCAGTCTTACCTCAACCCTAAACATACAGGGGTGTAGATCTGATCCAGTCTTACCACAACCCTAAACATACAGGGGTGTAGATCTGATCCAGTCTGTCCTCACAACCCTAAACATACAGGGGTGTAGATCTGATCCAGTCTTACCTCAACCCTAAACATACAGGGGTGTAGATCTGATCCAGTCTGTCCTCACAACCCTAAACATACAGGGGTGTAGATCTGATCCAGTCTTACCTCAACCTAAAGATACAGGGGTGTAGATCTGATCCAGTCTGTCCTCACAACCCTAAACATACAGGGGTGTAGATCTGATCCAGTCTTACCTCAACCCTAAACATACAGGGGTGTAGATCTGATCCAGTCTTACCTCACAACCCTAAACAAACAGGGGTGTAGATCTGAATCAGTCTGTCCTCACAACCCTAAACATACAGGGGTGTAGATCTGATCCAGTCTTACCTCAACCCTAAACATACAGGGGTGTAGATCTGATCCAGTCTTACCTCAACCCTAAACATACAGGGGTGTAGATCTGATCCAGTCTGTCCTCACAACCCTAAACATACAGGGGTGTAGATCTGATCCAGTCTTACCTCAACCCTAAACATACAGGGGTGTAGATCTGATCCAGTCTTACCTCAACCCTAAACATACAGGGGTGTAGATCTGATCCAGTCTGTCCTCACAACCCTAAACATACAGGGGTGTAGATCTGATCCAGTCTGTCCTCACAACCCTAAACATACAGGGGTGTAGATCTGATCCAGTCTTACCTCAACCCTAAACATACAGGGGTGTAGATCTGATCCAGTCTGTCCTCACAACCCTAAACATACAGGGGTGTAGATCTGATCCAGTCTTACCTCAGCCCTAAACATACAGGGGGTGTAGATCTGATCCAGTCTGTCCTCACAACCCTAAACATACAGGGGGTGTAGATCTGATCCAGTCTTACCTCAACCCTAAACATACAGGGGGTGTAGATCTGATCCAGTCTTACCTGTAAACATACAGGGTGTAGACAGTCCAGTCTTACCTCAACCCTAAACATACAGGGGTGTAGATCTGATCCAGTCCCTCAACCCTAAACATACAGGGGTGTAGATCTGATCCAGTCACCTCAACCCTAAACATACAGGGGTGTAGATCTGATCCAGTCTGTCCTCACAACCCTAAACATACAGGGGCGTAGATCTGATCCAGTCTTACCTCAGCCCTAAACATACAGGGGTGTAGATCTGATCCAGTCTGTCCTCACAACCCTAAACATACAGGGGTGTAGATCTGATCCAGTCTTACTCAACCCTAAACCAGGGGTGTAGATCTGATCCAGTCTTCCTCAGCCCTAAACATACAGGGGTGTAGATTTGATCCAGTCTGTCCTCACAACCCTAAACATACAGGGGTGTAGATCTGATCCAGTCTTACCTCAAACCCTAAACATACAGGGGTGTAGATCTGATCCAGTCTTACCTCAGCCCTCTAAACATACAGGAGCGTAGATCTGATCCAGTCTTACCTCAGCCCTAAACATACAGGGTGTAGATGCTACAAGTTGTACAATTTTCCTGATGCTCTTGTAACAGTTTGCCTCTCTCTCTCTGTCTGTCCTTCAGAATATGGAGCTACTTCCAGAAGACTCTTGTGAAGAAGTATGCCATGGAGAGAAATGGGCTCAACTTGATCTGTGGGCCCATATTTGACTGTGATTTAATTACGATGGCCTGAGAGACTCGGCAGAGAAATTAAACAGTAAGGGCTTTCGGGTTCACTGACATACAGGCTACGTCCCAAAAGGCCCCTATTAGAGTGCACTATTTTGATCAGAGCCCCTAATTCCCTTTATAGTACCACGTTGACCAGTGCTGGTCAATGGTAGTGCAATTTGAACCTCTACGTGGATTGATGTCCGTTGAGCTAACATGCGCCATTTTGATTAGCATGATATTGTAAGTAACAAGAACATTTCCCAGGACATAGACATGTTTTTTTATTGGCAGAAAGCTTAAATTCTTGTTAATCTAACTGCACTGTGTCCCCAATTTACAGTAGCTATTACAGTGAAAGAATACCATGGTATTGTTTGAGGTGGTATATACTTGAAAATGTAGCAAACCAATTAGGCACATCTGAGCAGATTTGATACAACATTTGAACAGAATGCAATGGTTCATTGAATCAGTCTAAAACTTAGCACATACACTGCTGCCATCTAGTGGCCAAAATCTAAATTGCGCCTAATCTGCAGTAATACGCTGTGGCCTTTCTCTTGCATTTCAAAGATGACGGAACAAAAAAACACATGTTTTCTTTGTATTATCTTTTACCAGATCTAATGTGTTATATTCTCCTACATTCAGTTCACATTTACACAAACTTCAAAGTGTTTCCTTTCAAATGGTATCAAGAATATGCATATCCTTGCTTCAGGTCCTGAGCCACAGGCAGTTAGATTTGGGTATGTCATTTTAGATGAAAACTGAAAGAAAGGGTCCGACCCGTAAGAGGTTTTAAAAGGAACAGGGTTTAATTTGGGAAGCAGCCACAACACAACATAGTACTGTACTTCTCAATGGGAAGTCAGACCCAAACCTCGTTTTGCACCTTAATGATTTGGAACAGTCAATGTTTCTCTTTCCTTTCCTGCACAAGGTCAATATTCTATTTCGTATTTTACTCATTCGTCAAAGTAGAGGCAGGGGCGGCAGGTAGCATAGTGGTTAGAGCGTTGGACCGGAAGGTTCAAACCCCCGATCTGACAAGGTACAAATCTGTCGTTCTGCCCCTGAACAGGCAGTTAAACCCCACTGTTCCTAGGCCGTCATTGAAAATAAGAATTTGTTCTTAACTGATTTGCCTAGTTAAATAAAGGTTAAATAAAAAAATTAAAATAGAGGCAAATTAAATGTATTGTCATGAAAATGATCCAGCAAAATGTAGTTGTAGGGCCACCTAGTGGCTAAAAGCTGTCATTACAAATATCTGTACTTCTGGCTCCATTCAATCATCATGGTCATAATGTCACTGAACCTCACATAGAGCCTTCATGTCATTGAATGTGTGTTCTCTGTCTGTGGGACTGTGCTGTCTCATAGTTACTGACTGTCCTCTGGCTACATGTGTGTTCTCTGTCTGTGGGACTGTGCTGTCTCATAGTTACTGACTGTCCTCTGGCTACATGTGTGTTCTCTGTCTGTGGGACTGTGCTGTCTCATAGTTACTGACTGTCCTCTGGCTACATGTGTGTTCTCTGTCCCATAGTTACTGACTGTCCTCTGGCTACATGTGTGTTCTCTGTCTCATAGTTACTGACTGTCCTCTGGCTACATGTGTGTTCTCTGTCTGTGGGACTGTGCTGTCTCATAGTTACTGACTGTCCTCTGGCTACATGTGTGTTCTCTGTCCTCATAGTTACTGACTGTCCTCTGGCTACATGTGTGTCTCTGGACTGTGCTGTCCCATAGTTACTGACTGTCCTCTGGCTACATGTGTGTTCTCTGTCTGTGGGACTGTGCTGTCCCATAGTTACTGACTGTCCTCTGGCTACATGTGTGTTCTCTGTCTGTGGGACTGTGCTGTCCCATAGTTACTGACTGTCCTCTGGCTACATGTGTGTTCTCTGTCTGTGGGACTGTGCTGTCCCATAGTTACTGACTGTCCTCTGGCTACATGTGTGTTCTCTGTCTGTGGGACTGTGCTGTCCCATAGTTACTGACTGTCCTCTGGCTACATGTGTGTTCTCTGTCTGTGGGACTGTGCTGTCCCATAGTTACTGACTGTCCTCTGGCTACATGTGTGTTCTCTGTCTGTGGGACTGTGCTGTCTCATAGTTACTGACTGTCCTCTGGCTACATGTGTGTTCTCTGTCTGTGGGACTGTGCTGTCCCATAGTTACTGACTGTCCTCTGGCTACATGTGTGTTCTCTGTCTGTGGGACTGTGCTGTCCCATAGTTACTGACTGTCCTCTGGCTACATGTGTGTTCTCTGTCTGTGGGACTGTGCTGTCCCATAGTTACTGACTGTCCTCTGGCTACATGTGTGTTCTCTGTCTGTGGGACTGT
>NW_027040189.1:172959-179122 GCF_034236695.1 Oncorhynchus nerka
AGGACTATATGTCTTTAGTGGTTCTAATCTGGTGTACCCCAGGACTATATAGGTCTGTTATGTCTGTAGTGGTTCTAATCTGGTGTACCCCAGGACTATATAGGCCTGTTATGTCTTTAGTGGTTCTATTCTGGTGTACCCCAGGACTATATAGGCCTGTTATAATGTCTTTAGTGGTTCTATTCTGGTGTACCCCAGGACTATATGTCTTTAGTGGTTCTAATCTGGTGTACCCCAGGACTATATGTCTTTAGTGGTTCTAATCTGGTGTACCCCAGGACTATATAGGCCTGTTATGTCTTTAGTGGTTATAATCTGGTGTATTCTAGGACTATATAGGCCTGTTATAATGTATTTAGTGGTTCTAATCTGGTATATTCTAGGACTATATAGGCCTGTTATGTCTTTAGTGGTTCTAATCTGGTGTACCCCAGGACTATATTGGTCTGTTATGTCTTTAGTGGTTCTAATCTGGTGTACCCCAGGACTATATAGGCCTGTTATAATGTCTTTAGTGGTTCTAATCTGGTGTACCCCAGGACTATATGTCTTTAGTGGTTCTAATCTGGTGTACCCCAGGACTATATGTCTTTAGTGGTTCTAATCTGGTGTACCCCAGGACTATATAGGCCTGTTATGTCTTTAGTGGTTCTAATCTGGTGTACCCCAGGACTATATAGGTCTGTTATAATGTCTTTAGTGGTTCTAATCTGGTGTACCCCAGGACTATATAGGCCTGTTATGTCTTTAGTGGTTCTAATCTGGTGTACCCCAGGACTATATGTCTTTAGTGGTTCTAATCTGGTGTACCCCAGGACTATATGTCTTTAGTGGTTCTAATCTGGTGTACCCCAGGACTATATAGGCCTGTTATGTCTTTAGTGGTTCTAATCTGGTGTACCCCAGGACTATATAGGTCTGTTATGTCTGTAGTGGTTCTAATCTGGTGTATCCCAGGACTATATAGGTCTGTTTTAATGTCTTTAGTGGTTCTAATCTGGTGCATGACTTTATAGGTCTGTTATGTCTTTAATGGTTATAATCTGGTGTACCCCAGGACTATATAGGTATGTTATAATGTCTTTAGTGGTTCTAATCTGGTGTATCCCAGGACTATATAGGTCTGTTTTAATGTCTTTAGTGGTTCTAATCTGGTGTACCCCAGGACTATATAGGTCTGTTATGTCTTTAGTGGTTCTAATCTGGTGTACCCCAGGACTATATAGGTCTGTTATGTCTTTAATGGTTATAATCTGGTGTACCCCAGGACTATATAGGTATGTTATAATGTCTTTAGTGGTTCTAATCTGGTGTATCCCAGGACTATATAGGTCTGTTATAATGTCTTTAATGGTTATAATCTGGTGTATCCCAGGACTATATAGGTCTGTTATAATGTCTTTAATGGTTATAATCTGGTGTATCCCAGGACTATATAGGCCTGTTATAATGTCTTTAGTGGTTCTAATCTGGCAGCTTTCCTGGATGCAAACAGAAAGGATCAAATGTGGTGTTGTAATACACAGTACAACATTGATACACAGCCTCCCAGACACAGCACCCCAGACACAAGCACTCCCAGACACAGCACCCCAGACACAGCACCCCAGACACAGCACCCCAGACACAGCCTCCCAGACACAGCCTCCCAGACACAGCACTCCCAGACACACAGCACCCCAGACACAGCTCTCCCAGACACTGATGCACCTCAGACATAGAGCACCAGACATAGCCCACTGCCTGTGACACAGCACCCCATACATTTTTTGTGAACTCCATTTTGTCTCTCCATATAATGAACTCATCTGATGTGTCTTTCCAGGTCCATCCTGCTGGAGAGGAGAGTCCTGACCATGCTACAATGGCTTCATCTGCCAGACGGAGAGAGGTAAAGTCAGCTTCTTTCATCCTCTCTTTAGGCTGTTACTATCTGCAGTGATATACCAGCAGTGAAACCCCATCCTCTACATGCATCCAAGATGGCCGCTCTATGTTTAGCAGCAATCTCCATCTGACTTGAGTAAGTAACTTTGCTCCCATATCCTAGCCCTGTATTTGAGACCTGGGGGTGGTAGGATACACATGGCCAACCTAAGATTCCCTTCCACCTGTGTTGTTTCAGGCCGTATGTTTACGCCATGCACTCCGAGCAACCGGACACGTTTGGCCACAAGCTGGGGCCCATGAGCACTGAGGTGAGCTGGGGGCTGAGGCTGGAGGCTGGGGGCTGGGCTGGGGCTGGAGGCTGGGGCTGGGGGCTGGAGGCTGAGGCTGGGTCTAAGGCTGGGGCTGGAGGTGGGGGCTAGGAATGAGGCTGGGGCTGGAGGTTGGAGGCTGGAGGCTGAGGCTGGGGCTGGAGGCCGGAGGGCGGGCTGGGTCTAGGGCTGGGGCTAGGGCAGAGTCTGAGGAGAGAGACGGTTGTGGTTCAGACTACCGGGACCTGAGTATGTGTTAAGCAGCACTCACGACAGCAGCACTCATGCCAGATGGAGCTAGTTACATACAGAACAATCTACAACACTGTAGCATAAACACTGGCCTTCTGTTTCCAACTGTCCAGCCATAGCAAGGCCCCAAACCCAGGCATGTACATGCATGACTTGTACAGTGTGGAATTGATTAACCATTTTCTAGAGATTTTGTATTTGTCAAATGCGCCGAATACAACATACCTTACAGTGAAATGTTTACTGACAAGGCCTTAACCAACAATGCTTTATTAAGAAGTTTTAGAAAAATAAGTGTTAATAAGTAAAAAATAGAGAAATAAAAGTAACAAATCATTCAACAGTAGCAGTGGGCACCGCACATTGACTCGGTACCTTAACATCCTGCATATAGCCTCCATATTGACTCAGTACCTAACACCCTGTATATAGCCTCCACATTGACTCTGTACCGTAACACCCTGTATATAGCCTCCACATTGACTCTGTACCGTAACACCCTGTATATAGCCTCCACATTGACTCTGCCGTAACACCCTGTATATAGCCTCCATATTGACTCTGTACCGTAACACCCTGTATATAGCCTCCACATTGACTCTGTACCGTAACACCCTGTATATAGCCTCCACATTGACTCTGTACCGTAACACCCTGTATATAGCTCCACATTGACTCTGTACCGTAACACCTGTATATAGCCTCCATATTGACTCTGTACCGTAACACCCTGTATATAGCCTCCACATTGACTCTGTACCGTAACACCATGTATATAGCCTCCACATTGACTCTGTACCGTAACACCCTGTATATAGCCTCCATATTGACTCGGTACCTTAACATCCTGCCTCACATTGATATAGCCTCCACATTGACTCTGTACCGTAACACCCTGTATATAGCCTCCCACATTGACTCAGTACCGTAACACCCTGTATATAGCCTCCACATTGACTCTGTACCGTAACACCCTGTATATAGCCTCCATATTGACTCTGTACCGTAACACCCTGTATATAGCCTCCACATTGACTCTGTACCGTAACACCATGTATATAGCCTCCACATTGACTCTGTACCGTAACACCCTGTATATAGCCTCCATATTGACTCGGTACCTTAACATCCTGTATATAGCCTCCACATTGACTCTGTACCGTAACACCCTGTATATAGCCTCCATATTGACTCTGTACCGTAACACCCTGTATATAGCCTCCACATTGACTCTGTACCGTAACACCCTGTATATAGCCTCCATATTGACTCAGTAACATAACACCCTGTATATAGCCTCCACATTGACTCTGTACCGTAACACCCTGTATATAGCCTCCACATTGACTCTCTTGCCGTAACACCCTGTATATATAGCCTCCACATTGACTCCTGTACCGTAACACCTCTGATATATAGCCTCCACATTGACTCTGTACCGTAACACCTGTATATAGCCTCCACATTGACTCAGTGCCGTAACACCCTGTATATAGCCTCCACATTGACTCAGTACCGTAACACCCTGTATATAGCCTCCACATTGACTCACCGGTAACACCCTGTATATAGCCTCCACATTGACTCAGTGCCGTAACACCCTGTATATAGCCTCCACATTGACTTGTACCGGTAACACCCTGTATATAGCTCCACATTGACTCAGTACCGTAACACCCTGTATATAGCCTCCACGATGACTCTAGTACCAGTAACCCCCTGTACATATAGCCTCCCACATTGACTCAGTTACCGTAACACCCTGTATATAGCCTCCACATTGACTCGGTTGCCGTAACACCCTGTATAGCCTCCATATTGACTCTACATTGACCTGTATATCAGCTCCCACATTGACTCTGTGCCGTAAACCTTGTATATGGCCTCCACATTGACTCAGGCCTGTAACACCCTGTATATAGCCTCCACATTGACTCTGTATCAGTGCCCTGTAATACCTCTGTGTATATAGCCTCCCATTGACTCATGTACCTGTACACCCCTGTATATAGCCTTCCACATTGACTCAGTGCCGAACACTTTGTGCCATAGCCTCCACATTGACTCTGTTGCCGAACACCCTGTATATAGCCTCCACATTGACTCAGTACGTATGCCCTGTATATGGCCTCCATTTGACTCCGGTTACCGTAACACCCTGTATAGCCTCCACATTGACTCTGTGCCGTAACACCCTGTATATAGCCTCCACATTGACTCAGTACCGTAACACCCTGTATATAGCCTCCACATTGACTCTGTAACATAACACCCTGTATATAGCCTCCATATTGACTCTTTACCGTAACACCCTGTATATAGCCTCCACTGACTCTGCATCAGAACACCCTCTGTATATAGCCTCCATATTGACTCTGTAACATAACACCCTGTATATAGCCTCCACATTGACTCAGTACCGTAACACCCTGTATATAGCCCACATTGACTCAGTACCGTAACACCCTGTATATAGCCTCCACATTGACTCTGTACCGTACACATCTTCCTGTATATAGCCTCCACATTGACTCTGTGCCGTAACACCCTGTATATAGCCTGCATCAGTGACTCAGTGCCGTGACACCCTGTATATAGCTCCTCATTGACTCAGGTGCCGCAACACCCTGTATACTAGCCTCCACATTGACTCTGTGCCATGTAACCCTGTCTCGTAGCTCTCACATTGACTCATGTGCCGTAACACCCTGCAACCTTTGGCCTCCATCATTTGACTCATGTACCGTAACACCCTGTTATATAGCCTCCACATTGACTCAGTGCCGTAACACCCTGTATATATGCGCCTCCCACATTGACTCAGTACCGTAACACCCTGTATATAGCCCTCCACATTGACTCAGTACCGTAACACCCTGTATATAGCCTCCACGGTGACTCAGTGCCGTAACACCCTGTATCTCGCCTCCACATTGACTCAGTACCGTAACACTACTGTGCCTCGCCTCATTGACTCCATTACCGTAACACCCTGTATCCTCTTCCTCCACAGTGACTCATTACCGTAACACCCTGTATATAGCCTCCCACATTGACTCAGTGCCGTAACACCCTGTATATAGCCTCCACATTGACTCAGTACCCCGTAACACCCTGTATATAGCCTCCACATTGACTCTGTACCGCAACACCCTGTATATAAGCCTCCATATTGACTCTGTACCGTAACACCCTGTATATAGCCTCCACATTGACTCTGTACCGTAACACCCTGTATATAGCCTCCACATTGACTCTGTACCGTAACACCCTGTATACCTCCATATTGACCTAGAATTTGCCTTAACATCTATCTGGCCCTCACATTGACTCTGTGCCGTAACACCCTGTATATAGCCTCCACATTGTTATTTTACTGCTGCTGATTGTGTTATGTTCAATGTCTAATAATGATAAGGGTATTTTGATGATCTGTGCAAAGGATCAATGCTTCTATGATATCCCTGATCGTTGTGATTGCTGTGTGAATATTGACCAATTAACATTCTGTGCTGCAACTGAACAACCCTCTGAAGGAGATTGATAAGATAATTGGTCAGCTGATGGACGGCCTGAAACAGATGAAACTCCACCGATGTGTCAACATCATCATGGTGGGGAGATCACGGAGGTACTCGCTGCTGGCCGCCTTGACCCCTGACCCTAACCCTTGGTCATTACGCACCAACCCTAACCCTGGTCAATACATACCA
>NW_027040189.1:179622-183735 GCF_034236695.1 Oncorhynchus nerka
GTCTTTAGTGGTTCTATTCTGGTGTACCCCAGGACTATATGTCTTTAGTGGTTCTAATCTGGTGTACCCCAGGACTATATAGGCCTGTTATAATGTCTTTAGTGGTTCTAATCTGGTGTACCCCAGGACTATATAGGTCTGTTATGTCTTTAGTGGTTCTAATCTGGTGTATCCCAGGACTATATAGGTCTGTTTTAATGTCTTTAGTGGTTCTAATCTGGTGCATGACTTTATAGGTCTGTTATGTCTTTAATGGTTATAATCTGGTGTACCCCAGGACTATATAGGTATGTTATAATGTCTTTAGTGGTTCTAATCTGGTGTATCCCAGGACTATATAGGTATGTTATAATGTCTTTAGTGGTTCTAATCTGGCAGCTTTCCTGGATGCAAACAGAAAGGATCAAATGTGGTGTTGTAATACACAGTACAACATTGATACACAGCCTCCCAGACACAGCACCTCAGACACAGCACCCCAGACACAGCACCCCAGACACAGCACCCCAGACACAGCACCCCAGACACAGCCTCCCAGACACAGCCTCCCAGACACAGCACCCCAGACACAGTAAAGCCATTGATACACAGCACCCCAGACACAGTAAAGCCATTGATACACAGCACCCCAGACACAGTAAAGCCATTGATACACAGCACCCCAGACACAGCCTCCCAGACACACGCACCTCAGACAGCAGCACCCAGACACAGCCTCTCCCAGACACAGCACCCCATACATTTTTTGTGAACTCCATTTTGTCCTCCATATAATGAACTCATCTGATGTGTCTTTCCAGGTCCATCCCGTTGGAGAGGAGAGTCCTGACCATGCTACAATGGCTTCATCTGCCAGACGGAGAGAGGTAAAGTCAGCTTCTTTCATCCTCTTCTTTAGGCTGTTACTATCTGCAGTGATATACCAGCAGTGAAACCCCATCCTCTACATGCATCCAAGATGGCCGCTCTATGTTTAGCAGCAATCTCCATCTGACTTTGAGTAAGTAACTTTGCTCCCATATCCTAGCCCTGTATTTGAGACCTGGGGGTGGTAGAGGATACACATGGCCAACCTAAGATTCCCTTCTACCTGTGTTGTTTCAGGCCGTATGTTTACGCCATGCACTCCGAGCAGCCGGACACGTTTGGCCACAAGCTGGGGCCCATGAGCACTGAGGTGAGCTGGGGGCTGAGGCTGGGGGCTGGGGGCTGGAGGCTGGGGCTGGAGGCTGGAGGCTGGGGGCTGGAGGCTGTGGCTGGGTCTAAGGCTGGGGCTGGAGGTGGGGGCTAGAGAATGGAGGCTGGGGGCTGGAGGCTGGAGGCTGGGGGCTGGAGGCTGGGGGCTGAGAGGCTGGGGGCTGGAGGCTGGGGGCTGGAGGCTGGGTCTAGGGCTGGGGCTAGGGCAGAGTCTGAGGAGGAGAGACGGTTGTGGTTCAGACTACCGGGACCTGAGTATGTGTTAAGCAGCACTCACGACAGCAGCACTCATGCCAGATGGAGCTAGTTACATACAGAACAATCTACAACACTGTAGCATAAACACTGGCCTTCTGTTTCAACTGTCCAGCCATAGCAAGGCCGCAAACAAACCCAGGCATGTACATGCATGACTTGTACAGTGTGGAATTGATTAACCATTTTCTAGAGATTTTGTATTTGTCAAATGCGCCGAATACAACATACCTTACAGTGAAATGTTTACTGACAAGGCCTTAACCAACAATGCTTTATTAAGAAGTTTTAAGAAAAAATAAGTGTTAATAAGTAAAAAATAGAGAAATAAAAGTAACAAATCATTCAACAGTAGCAGTGGGCACCGCACATTGACTCGGTACCTTAACATCCTGCATATAGCCTCCATATTGACTCAGTACCGTAACACCCTGTATATAGCCTCCACATTGACTCTGTACCGTAACACCCTGTATATAGCCTCCACATTGACTCTGTACCGTAACACCCTGTATATAGCCTCCACATTGACTCTGTACCGTAACACCCTGTATATAGCCTCCATATTGACTCTGTACCGTAACACCCTGTATATAGCCTCCACATTGACTCTGTACCGTAACACCCTGTATATAGCCTCCATATTGACTCTGTACCGTAACACCCTGTATATAGCCTCCACATTGACTCTGTACCGTAACACCCTGTATATAGCCTCCACATTGACTCTGTACCGTAACACCCTGTATATAGCCTCCACATTGACTCTGTACCGTAACACCCTGTATATAGCCTCCACATTGACTCATGTACCGTAACACCCTGTATATAGCCTCCACATTGACTCAGTACCGTAACACCCTGTATATAGCCTCCACATTGACTCAGTACCGTAACACCCTGTATATAGCCTCCACATTGACTCAGTACCGTAACACCCTGTATATAGCCTCCACATTGACTCAGTACCGTAACACCCTGTATATAGCCTCCACATTGACTCTAGTACCGTAACACCCTGTATATAGCCTCCACATTGACTCAGTACCGTAACACCCTGTATATAGCCTCCACATTGACTCAGTACCGTAACACCCTGTATATAGCCTCCACATTGACTCAGTACCGTAACACCCTGTATATAGCCTCCACATTGACTCTGTACCGTAACACCCTGTATATAGCCTCCACATTGACTCAGTACCGTAACACCCTGTATATAGCCTCCACATTGACTCTGTACCGTAACACCCTGTATATAGCCTCCACATTGACTCAGTACCGTAACACCCTGTATATAGCCTCCACATTGACTCTGTACCGTAACACCCTGTATATAGCCTCCACATTGACTCTGTACCGTAACACCCTGTATATAGCCTCCACATTGACTCTGTACCGTAACACCCTGTATATAGCCTCCACATTGACTCAGTACCGTAACACCCTGTATATAGCCTCCACATTGACTCAGTACCGTAACACCCTGTATATAGCCTCCACATTGACTCAGTACCGTAACACCCTGTATATAGCCTCCACATTGACTCAGTACCGTAACACCCTGTATATAGCCTCCACATTGACTCATGTACCGTAACACCCTGTATATAGCCTCCACATTGACTCAGTACCGTAACACCCTGTATATAGCCTCCACATTGACTCAGTACCGTAACACCCTGTATATAGCCTCCACATTGACTCAGTACCGTAACACCCTGTATATAGCCTCCACATTGACTCAGTACCGTAACACCCTGTATATAGCCTCCACATTGACTCAGTACCGTAACACCCTGTATATAGCCTCCACATTGACTCAGTACCGTAACACCCTGTATATAGCCTCCACATTGTTATTTTACTGCTGCTGATTGTGTTATGTTCAATGTCTAATAATGATGAGGTATTTTGATGATCTGTATGGGGATCAATACTTCTATGATATCCCCTGATCGTTGTGATTGCTGTGTGAATATTGACCAGTGTATTCTGTGCTGCAGCTGAACAACCCTCTGAAGGAGATTGATAAGATAATTGGTCAGCTGATGGACGGCCTGAAACAGATGAAACTCCACCGATGTGTCAACATCATCATGGTGGGAGATCACGGTACTGCTGCACAACCGCCTTGACCCCTGACCCTAACCCTGGTCAATACATACCAACCCTAACCCTGGTCAATACATACCAACCCTGGTCAATACATACCAACCCTAACCCGGATCAATACATACCAACCCTAACCCTGGTCAAACATACCACCCTAACCCTGGTCAATACATCCCAACCCTAACCCGGATCAATACATACCAACCCTGGTCAACCATACCAACCCTAACGCTGGTCAATACATACCAACCCTAACCCTGGTCAATACATACCAACCCTGGTCAATACACACCAACCCTAACCCTGATCAATACATACCAACCCTGGTCAATACATACCAACCCTAACCCTGGTCAATACATACCAACCCTAACCCAGATCAATACATACCAACCCCAACCCTGGTCAATACATACCAACCCTAACACTGGTCAATACATACCAACCCTGGTGAATACATACCAACCCTAACCCTGGTGAATACATACCAACCCTAACCCTGGTCAATACATACCAACCCTGGTCAATACATACCAACCCTAACCC
>NW_027040190.1:0-32500 GCF_034236695.1 Oncorhynchus nerka
CTGTCTATAATCAGGTTTATGTATTGGTCCAGTGGAGAGATATCTGTTTTTTGCATTGGATACGTTCTCACAAATATTTCCTTAGCTTTTTCAATCAGATGTTATATATTTAAAGGACAGACACTTTAAACCTTGTTTCTTACACAGTAATGTTATATATTTAAAGGACAGACACTTTAAACCTTGTTTCTTACACAGTAATGTTATATATTTAAAGGACAGACACTTTAAACCTTGTTTCTTACACAGTCATGTTCTAGATTTAAAGGACAGACACTTTAAACCTTGTTTCTTACACAGTCATGTTCTAGATTTAAAGGACAGACACTTTAAACCTTGTTTCTTACACAGTAATGTTATATATTTAAAGGACAGACACTTTAAACCTTGTTTCTTACACAGTCATGTTCTAGATTTAAAGGATAAGACACTTTAAACCTTGTTTCTTACACAGTCATGTTCTAGATTTAAAGGACAGACACTTTAAACCTTGTTTCTTACACAGTCATGTTCTAGATTTAAAGGACAGACACTTTAAACCTTGTTTCTTATACAGTAATGTTCTAGATTTAAAGGACAGACACTTTAAACCTTGTTTCTTACACAGTCATGTTCTAGATTTAAAGGACAGACACTTTAAACCTTGTTTCTTACACAGTCATGTTCTAGATTTAAAGGACAGACACTTTAAAACCTTGTTTCTTACACAGTCATGTTCTAGATTTAAAGGACAGACACTTTAAAACCTTGTTTCTTACACAGTCATGTTCTAGATTTAAAGGACAGACACTTTAAAACCTTGTTTCTTACACAGTCATGTTCTAGATTTAAAGGACAGACACTTTAAAACCTTGTTTCTTACACAGTCATGTTCTAGATTTAAAGGACAGACACTTTAAACCTTGTTTCTTACACAGTCATGTTCTAGATTTAAAGGACAGACACTTTAAACCTTGTTTCTTACACAGTCATGTTCTAGATTTAAAGGACAGACACTTTAAACCTTGTTTCTTACACAGTCATGTTCTAGATTTAAAGGACAGACACTTTAAACCTTGTTTCTTACACAGTCATGTTCTAGATTTAAAGGACAGACACTTTAAACCTTGTTTCTTACACAGTCATGTTCTAGATTTAAAGGACAGACACTTTAAAACCTTGTTTCTTACACAGTCATGTTCTAGATTTAAAGATAAAACACGTTAGAACCTTATTTCTTATGAATTATTGGACTGTCTATTTTACCATTTATGAAAATGTAATTCAATCAGTTTCTCTGGGCTATAGTTTCTCTGGGCTAAGACCAAATTCAATATTTATCAAATACCTGTATTATATATATATTTCATACCTAAAAGGGGTCCTAAAACTCTAAATTAAATAGCAAATTAATACATAATATGAGCATCTTAAAAGAGGTCCACATGTCCTCTTAGAGGGGGACAGAGAGATAATAAACTCCCTGGTTTGAGATCACTAAATCACATTTCCTCTTAGAGGGGGACAGAGAGATAATAAACTCCCTGGTTTGAGATCACTAAATCACATGTCCTCTCAGAGGGGGACAGAGAGATAATAAACTCGCTGGTTTGAGACCACTAAATCACATTTCCTCTTAGAGGGGGACAGAGAGATAATAAACTCCCTGGTTTGAGACCACTAAATCACATTTCCTCTCAGAGGGGGACAGAGAGATAATAAACTCGCTGGTTTGAGACCACTAAATCACATTTCCTCTTAGAGGGGGACAGAGAGATAATAAACTCGCTGGTTTGAGATCACTAAATCACATTTCCTCTTAGAGGGGGACAGAGAGATAATAAACTCCCTGGTTTGAGACCACTAAATCACATGTCCTCTTAGAGGTGGACAGAGAGATAATAAACTCCCTGGTTTGAGACCACTAAATCACATGTCCTCTCAGAGGTGGACAGAGAGATAATAAACTCCCTGGTTTGAGACCACTAAATCACATGTCATCTCAGAGGTGGACAGAGAGATAATAAACTCCCTGGTTTGAGACCACTAAATCACATTTCCTCTCAGAGGTGGACAGAGAGATAATAAACTCCCTGGTTTGAGACCACTAAATCACATGTCCTCTTAGAGGTGGACAGAGAGATAATAAACTCCCTGGTTTGAGATCACTAAATCACATGTCATCTCAGAGGTGGACAGAGAGATAATAAACTCCCTGGTTTGAGACCACTAAATCACATGTCATCTTAGAGGGGGACAGAGAGATAATAAACTCCCTGGCTTGAGACCACCTAAAAACATGTCCTCTCAGAGGTGGACAGAGAGATAATAAACTCCCTGGTTTGAGACCACTAAATCACATGTCCTCTCAGAGGTGGACAGAGAGATAATAAACTCCCTGGTTTGAGACCACTAAATCACATGTCATCTTAGAGGGGGACAGAGAGATAATAAACTCCCTGGTTTGAGACCACTAAATCACATGTCCTCTCAGAGGTGGACAGAGAGATAATAAACTCCCTGGTTTGAGACCACTAAATCACATGTCATCTTAGAGGGGGACAGAGAGATAATAAACTCCCTGGTTTGAGACCACTAAATCACATGTCCTCTCAGAGGTGGACAGAGAGATAATAAACTCCCTGGTTTGAGACCACTATTTCAACCTAAATAGTGCTGCTAATATGGAAAATATTGTGATTGAAGAAAACATTTCAGAGATTAAATTAATTTGAATGTGTAGGTTCATTATCATGTATAGACAACTTTGTACCTGGTTTAATCCGTGGAAGTTCAGACTGGAGTATTTAAAACATAAAAATTTAAATTTAACCAGACATCCGACTCAAAATCCTCCCTTGACCCAAATTTGGGCCGCGACCCACCAGTTGAGAATCTCTACTCTAAAACATCCGGTTGCTTGAGTGTTATATCAATATATCGGACTGGGTTTTTTGTCACATGAAAAAGAACGTTTACGATTTAACGATATATTCCCAAGAAATGTCCATTTATGTAAATTATTCTTAGCAGTTACGTAATTATCAATTCATGAAACATCTTATCAAAAAATAATATCCCTGGTCCATTTTCATATTTTGTCTGACATAATTCCTTTTTAAGCCTGGGTTGAATGTATGATTCATGAATACGTTGGAGATTTGATGGCCATTGAATACATCATTTCACCACTTCAGAGGTATACAAAGCACTTAATATATTAATTTCGCACACTGAATGAGGGTGGCTTTTTCAGTGAGAAGTGGAAAGGAAGTGCTTCAATTGAGACATATGGCTGATCCCTTTTCATGTGGATGAGAAACACTGAAATAGCAGTACAATATTGGTTTAAGTACATCATCTCCAAGATGGCCTTTCCCTGAGTCATGTTACTGCACACCCAGGCTAGTGTCTGATCCATCCCTTACCTGTTTACCCAGAGACAAAACTATCCTATCCCCAGGTCCCAAAGCTCTCTCTCTCGTCCCAAGCCCTGAGAACAAAGTTGTCAGTCCCTTCTCGAGCCAAGTATATCTCAAGTCCACGATACCCCATCCTCGGAGTTGAGTGCAGATGAGAGATTTTCCGTAGTGACCCTTCGACTCCTCAGACTCCTCCGATTCCTTAGAGTTGATACGTACCAACGTTTGTCCTTTTGTTCGAATGCATTTCTCCTTTTGCAGATTACCTTACTTTTTTAATACAACGCTTTATTCTATATAAACACCAACTATCTCCTTGTTGAGATTTAAACGTATTGATCTTCAGCAAACCAAGAAAGACAGGTAAGAACAGAGGACAGACAGAGGTACAAGATAAGGGTGTAAGAATTTACATTTTTGGAAGAGAATTGAAGGAGTCGGGGGAGTCAAAGGTCCACTCCAAAAACGTTCAGCCTCCTCTACTCCGTCTCAGTCCCAACCGCTAGCTCCCCAGCCCCAGCCTCCTCTACTCCATCTCCCTCCCAACCACTAGCTCCCCAGCCTCCTCTACTCCATCTCCCTCCCAACCACTAGCTCCCCAGCCACAGCCTCCTCTACTCCTTCTCCCTCCCAACCACTAGAACCCCAGCCTCCTCTACTCCTTCTCCCTCCCAACCACTAGCTCCCCAGCCTCCTCTACTCAGTCTCACTCCCAACCACTAGCTCCCCAGCCACAGCCTCCTCTACTCCTTCTCCCTCCCAACCACTAGCTCCCCAGCCTCCTCTACTCCATCTCCCTCCCAACCAATAGCTCCCAGCCCCAACCTCCTCTACTCCATCTCCCTCCCAACCACTAGCTCCCCAGCCTCCTCTACTCCATCTCCCTCCCAACCACTAGCTCCCCAGCCTCCTCTACTCCATCTCCCTCCCAACCACTATCTCCCCAGCCTCCTCTACCCATCTCCTCCCAACCACTAGCTCCCCAGCCCCAGCCTCCTTTACTCCGTCTCCCCCAACCACTAGCTCCCAGCCCCAGCCTCCTCTACTCTGTCTCCCTCCCAACCACTAGCTCCACAGCCTCCTCTACTCCATCTCCCACCCAACCACTAGCTCCCCAGCCCCAGCCTCCATCTCTCCTCCCAACCACTAGCTCCCCCCCAGCCTCCTCTACTCCATCTCCTCCCAACCACTAGCTCCCCAGCCTCCTCTACTCCATCTCCTCCCAACCAATAGCTCCCAGGCCCAACCTCCTCTACTCCATCTCCCTCCCAACCACAGCCCCCAGCCTCCTCTACTCCATCTCCTCCCAACCAATAGCTCCCCAGCCTCCTCTACTCCATCTCCTCCCAACCACTAGCTCCCCAGCCTCCTCTACTCCATCTCCCTCCCAACCACTAGCTCCCCAGCCTCCTCTACTCCATCTCCCTCCCAACCACTAGCTCCCAGGCCCAACCTCCTCTACTCCATCTCCCTCCCAACCACTAGCTCCCCAGCCTCCTCTACTCCATCTCCCTCCCAACCACTAGCTCCCCAGCCTCCTCTACTCCATCTCCCTCCCAACCACTAGCTCCCCAGCCCCAGCCTCCTTTACTCCGTCTCCCTCCCAACCACTAGCTCCCCAGCCCCAGCCTCCTCTACTCTGTCTCCCTCCCAACCACTAGCTCCCCAGCCTCCTCTACTCCATCTCCCACCCAACCACTAGCTCCCCAGCCCCAGCCTCCATCTCCCTCCCAACCACTAGCTCCCAGCCCCAGCCTCCTCTACTCCATCTCCCTCCCAACCACTAGCTCCCCAGCCTCCTCTACTCCTTCTCCCTCCCAACCACTAGCTCCCCAGCCCCAGCCTCCTCTACTCCATCTCCCTCCCAACCACTAGCTCTCCAGCCCCAGCCTCCTCTACTCCATCTCCCTCCCAACCACTAGTTCCTCAGCCCCAGCCTCCTCAACTCCATCTCCCTCCCAACCACTAGCTCCCAGCCTCCTCTACTCCATGTCCCTCCCAACCACTAGCTCCCCAGCCCCAGCCTCCTCTACTCCATCTCCCTCCCAACCACTAGCTCCTCAGCCCCAGCCTCCTCTACTCCATCTCCCTCCCAACCACTAGCTCCCCAGCCTCCTCTACTCCATCTCCCTCCCAACCACTAGCTCATCAGCCTCCTCTACTCCATCTCCCTCCCAACCACTAGCTCCCCAGCCTCCTCTACTCCTTCTCCCTCCCAACCACTAGCTCCCCAACCTCCTCTACTCCATCTCACTCCCAACCACTAGCTCCCCAGCCTCCTCTACTCCATCTCCCTCCCAACCACTAGCTCCCTAGCCTCCTCTACTCTGTCTCCTTCCCAACCACTAACTCCCCAGCCTCCTCTACTCCATCTCCCTCCCAACCACTAGCTCCCCAGCCCCAGCCTCCTCTACTCCGTCTCGCTCCCAACCACTAGCTCCCCAGCCCCAGCCTCCTCTACTCCATCTCCCACCCAACCACTAGCTCCCAGTCACAACCTCCTCTACTCCATCTCCCTCCCAACCACTAGCTCCCCAGCCCCAGCCTCCTCTACTCCATCTCCTCCCAACCACTAGCTCCCCAGCCCCAGCAGCCCCAGCCTCCCCCAGCCTCTCTACTCCATCTCCCTCCCAACCACTAGCTCCCCAACCTCCTCTACTCCATCTCCTCCCAACCACTAGCTCCCAGCCTCCTCTACTCCATCTCCTCCCAACCACTAGCTCCCATCCCCAGCCTCCTCTACTCCATCTCCCTCCCAACCACTAGCTCCCCAGCCCCAGCCTCTACTCCATCTCCCACCCAACCACTAGCTCCCCAGCCTCCTCTACTCCATCTCCCTCCCAACCACTAGCTCCCCAGCCTCCTCATCTCCGTCTCCCTCCCAACCACTAGCTCCCAGTCACAACCTCCTCTACTCCATCTCCCTCCCAACCACTAGCTCCCAGTCACAACCTCCTCTACTCCATCTCCCTTCCAACCACTAGCTCCCCAGCCTCCTCTACTCCATATCCCTCCCAACCACTAGCTCCCAGCCCCAGCCTCCTCTACTCCATCTCCCTCCCAACCACTAGCTCCCCAGCCCCAGCCTCCTCTACTCCATCTCCCACCCAACCACTAGCTCCCCAGCCTCCTCTACTCCATCTCCCTCCCAACCACTAGCTCCCCAGCCTCCTCTTCTCCGTCTCCCTCCCAACCACTAGCTCCCCAGCCCCAGCCTCCCAACCACTCTCCCCAGCTCCATCTCCCACCCAACCACTAGCTCCCAGTCACAGCCTCCTCTACTCCATCTCCCTCCCAACCACTAGCTCCCAGTCACAACCTCCTCTACTCCATCTCCCTCCCAACCACTAGCTCCAAGCCCAAACCTCGTCTACTACATCTCCCTCCCAACCACTAGCTCCCATCCCCAACCTCCTCTACTACATCTCCCTCCCAACCACTAGCTCCCAGCCCCAACCTCCTCTACTACATCTCCCTCCCAACCACTAGCTCCCAGCCCCAACCTCCTCTACTACATCTCCCTCCCAACCACCAGCTCCCAGCCCCAATCACCTCTACTACATCTCCCTCCCAACCACTAGCTCCAAGCCCCAACCTCCTCTACTACATCTCCCTCCCAACCACTAGCTCCAAGCCCCAACCTCCTCTACTACATCTCCCTCCCAACCACTAGCTCCCAGCACCAACCTCCTCTACTCCATCTCCCTCCCAACCACTAGATCCCCAGCCTCCTCTACTCCATCTCACTCCCAACCACTAGCTCCCAGCCCCAGCCTCCTACTCCATCTCCATCTTCCAACCACTAGCTCCCCAGCCCCAGCCTCCTCTACTCCATCTCCCACCCAACCACTAGCTCCCAGCCTCCTCTACTCCATCTCCCTCCCAACCACTAGCTCCCAGTCACAGCCTCCTCTTCTCCATCTCCCTCCCAACCACTAGCTCCCAGTCACAACCTCCTCTACTCCATCTCCCTCCCAACCACTAGCTCCCAGCCACAGCCTCCTCTACTCCATCTCCTCCCAACCACTAGCTCCCCAAACCTCCTCTACTCCATCTCCTCCCAACCACTAGCTCCCAAGCCCAACCTCCTCTACTACATCTCCCTCCCAACCACTAGCTCCCAGCCCCAACCTCCTCTACTCCATCTCCCTCCCAACCACTAGCTCCCCCCAGCCTCCTCTACTACATCTCCTCCCAACCACTAGCTCCCAGCCCCAGCCTCCTCTACTCCATCTCCCTCCCAACCACTAGCTCCACAGCCTCCTCTACTACATCTCCCTCCCAACCACTAGCTCCATCAGCCTCCTCTACTCCATCTCCTCCCAACCACTAGCTCCCAGCCCCCTCTACTCCTTCTCCTCCCAACCACTAGCTCCCCAGCCTCCTCTACTCCATCTCCTCCCAACCACTCCCAGCCCCAGCCTCCTCTACTCCATCTCCTCCCAACCACTGGCTCCCCAGCCTCCTCTTCTCCATCTCCTCCCAACCACTAGCTCCCCAGCCCCAGCCTCCTCTACTCCATCTCCCTCCCAACCACTAGCTCCCCAACCTCCTCTACTCCATCTCCTCCCAACCACTAGCTCCCCAGCCTCCTCTACTCCATCTCCCTCCCAACCACTAGCTCCCAGCCCCAGCCTCCTCTACTCCATCTCCCTCCCAACCACTAGCTCCCCAACCCCAGCCTCCTCTACTCCATCTCCCACCCAACCACTAGCTCCCCAGCCTCCTCTACTCCATCTCCCTCCCAACCACTAGCTCCCCAGCCTCCCTCTTCTCCATCTCCCTCCCAACCACTAGCTCCCCAGCCCCAGCCTCCTCTACTCCATCTCCCTCCCAACCACTAGCTCCCCAGCCCCAGCCTCCTCTACTCCATCTCCCTCCCAACCACTAGCTCCCCAACCTCCTCTACTCCATCTCCCTCCCAACCACTAGCTCCCCAGCCTCCTCTACTCCATCTCCCTCCCAACCACTAGCTCCCCAGCCTCCTCTACTCCGTCTCCCTCCCAACCACTAGCTCCACAGCCTCCTCTACTCCATCTCCCTCCCAACCACTAGCTCCCCAGCCCCAGCCTCCATCCATCTCCCTCCCAACCACTAGCTCCCCAGCCCCAGCCTCCTCTACTCCATCTCCCACCCAACCACTAGCTCCCAGCCACAACCTCCTCTACTCCATCTCCCTCCCAACCACTAGCTCCCAGCCAACCTCCTACTCCATCTCCCTCCCAACCACTAGCTCCCCAGCCTCCTCTACTCCATCTCCCTCCCAACCACTAGCTCCCAGCCCCAGCCTCCTCTACTCCATCTCCCTCCCAACCACTAGCTCCCCAGCCCCAGCCTCCTCTACTCCATCTCCCACCCAACCACTAGCTCCCCAGCCTCCTCTACTCCATCTCCCTCCCAACCACTAGCTCCCCAGCCTCCTCTACTCCATCTCCCTCCCAACCACTAGCTCCCAGCCCCCAGCCTCCTCCACTCCCTTCTCCCTCCCAACCACTAGCTCCCAGCCACAGCCTCCTCTACTCCATCTCCCTCCCAACCACTAGCTCCCCAACCTCCTCTACTCCATCTCCTCCCAACCACTAGCTCCCCAGCCTCCTCTACTCCATCTCCTCCCAACCACTAGCTCCCCAACCTCCTCTACTCCATCTCCCTCCCAACCACTAGCTCCCCAGCCTCCTCTACTCCATCTCCCTCTCAACCACTAGCTCCCAGCCCCATCCTCCTCTACTCCATCTCCCTCCCAACCACTAGCTCCCCAGCCCCAGCCTCCTCTACTCCATCTCCCACCCAACCACTAGCTCCCAGTCACAACCTCCTCTACTCCATCTCCCTCCCAACCACTAGCTCCCAGTCACAACCTCCTCTACTCCATCTCCCTCCCAACCACTAGCTCCCAGTCACAACCTCCTCTACTCCATCTCCCTCCCAACCACTAGCTCCAAGCCCAAACCTCCTCTACTACATCTCCCTCCCAACCACTAGCTCCCATCCCCAACCTCCTCTACTACATCTACCTCCCAACCACTAGCTCCCAGCCCCAACCTCCTCTACTACATCTCCCTCCCAACCACTAGCTCCCAGCCCCAACCTCCTCTACTACATCTCCCTCCCAAGCACTAGCTCCCAGCCCCAATCACCTCTACTACATCTCCCTCCCAACCACTAGCTCCAAGCCCCAACCTCCTCTACTACATCTCCCTCCCAGCCACTAGCTCCAAGCCCCAACCTCCTCTACTACATCTCCCTCCCAACCACTAGCTCCCAGCACCAACCTCCTCTACTCCATCTCCCTCCCAACCACTAGATCCCCAGCCTCCTCTACTCCATCTCACTCCCAACCACTAGCTCCCAGCCCCAGCCTCCTCTACTCCATCTTCCAGCCCCAACCTCCTCTACTCCATCTCCCTCCCAACCACTAGCTCCCCAGCCTCCTCTACTCCATCTCCCTCCCAACCACTAGCTCCCAGCCCCAACCTCCTCTACTCCATCACCCTCCCAACCACTAGCTCCCCAGCCCCAACCTCCTCTACTCCATCACCCTCCCAACCACTAGCTCCCCAGCCTCCTCTACTCCATCTCCTCCCAACCACTGGCTCCCCAACCCCAGCCTCCATCTCCTCCCAACCACTAGCTCCCCAGCCCCAACCTCCTCCATCTCACCCTCCCAACCACTAGCTCCCCAGCCTCCTCTACTCCATCTCCCTCCCAACCACTAGCTCCCAGCCCCAACCTCCTCTACTCCATCACCCTCCCAACCACTAGCTCCCCAGCCTCCTCTACTCCATCTCCCTCCCAACCACTGGCTCCCCAGCCCCAGCCTCCATCTCCCTCCCAACCACTAGCTCCCCAGCCCCAACCTCCTCTACTCCATCTCCTCCCAACCACTAGCTCCCCAGCCACAGCCTCCTCTACTCCATCTCCCTCCCAACCACTAGCTCCCCAGCCTCCTCTACTCCATCTCCCTCCCAACCACTAGCTCCCAGCCTCCTCTACTCCATCTCCTCCCAACCACTAGCTCCCAGCCTCCTCTACTCCATCTCCTCCCAACCACTAGCTCCCCAGCCTCCTCTACTCCATCTCCCTCCCAACCACTAGCTCCCCAGCCTCCTCTACTCCATCTCCCAGCCCCAACCTCCTCTACTCCATCTCCCTCCCAACCACTAGCTCCCCAGCCTCCTCTACTCCATCTCCCAGCCCCAACCTCCTCTACTCCATCTCCCTCCCAACCACTAGCTCCCCAGCCCCAGCCTCCATCTCCCTCCCAACCACTAGCTCCCCAGCCCCAACCTCCTCTACTCCATCTCCCTCCCAACCACTAGCTCCCCAGCCACAGCCTCCTCTACTCCATCTCCTCCCAACCACTAGCTCCCCAGCCTCCTCTACTCCATCTCCCTCCCAACCACTAGCTCCCCAGCCTCCTCTACTCCATCTCCCAGCCCCAACCTCCTCTACTCCATCTCCTCCCAACCACTAGCTCCCCAGCCTCCTCTACTCCATCTCCCTCCCAACCACTAGCTCCCAGACCCAACCTCCTCCCACTCCATCACCCCCAACCCAACCACTAGCTCCCCAACCTCCTCTACTCCATCTCCCTCCCAACCACTAGCTCCCCAGCCTCCTCTACTCCATCTCCCAGCCCCAACCTCCTCTACTCCATCTCCCTCCCAACCACTAGCTCCCAGCCTACTCTACTCCATCTCCTCCCAACCACTAGCTCCCCAGCCTCCTCTACTCCATCTCCCTCCCAACCACTAGCTCCCCAGCCTCCTCTACTCCATCTCCCTCCCAACCACTAGCTCCCCAGCCTCCTCTATCTCCATCTCCCAGCCCCAACCTCCTCTACTCCATCTCCTCCCAACCACTAGCTCCCCAGCCTCCTCTACTCCATCTCCCAGCCCCAACCTCCTCTAGCTCCATCTCCCTCCCAACCACTAGCTCCCAACCTCCTCTACTCCATCTCCCTCCCAACCACTAGCTCCCCAGCCCCAGCCTCCTCTACTCCATCTCCCTCCCAACCACTAGCTCCCCAGCCTCCTCTACTCCTTCTCCCTCCCAACCACTAGCTCCCCAGCCTCCTCTACTCCATCTCCCTCCCAACCACTAGCTCCCCAGCCTCCTCTACTCCATCTCCCTCCCAACCACTAGCTCCCCAGCCTCCTCTTGTTTTACTCCATCTCCCTCCCAACCACTAGCTCCCAGCCTCCTTTACACCATCTCCCTCCCAACCACTAGCTCCCAGCCCCAGCCTCCATCTCCCTCCCAACCACTAGCTCCCAGCCTCCTTGTACTCCGTCTCCCTCCCAACCACTAGCTCCCCAGCCCCAGCCTCCTCTACTCCTTCTCCCTCCCAACCACTAGCTCCCCAGCCTCCTTTACTCCATCTCCCTCCCAACCACTTAGCTCCCCAGCCTCCTTTGTTTTACTTAGATCTCCTCCCAACCACTTAGCTTTAGAGCCCCAACCTCCTCTTTTAAAGTTAGATCTCCCTCCCAACCACTAGCTCCCAGGCCCAACCTCCTGTTTACTTAGATCTCCTCCAGACCACTAGCTCCCAGCCTCTTCTACTCTGTCTCCTCCTAGCTACTCTGTCTCCCTCCTTTAGAGGGGGGGATGTACTCCATCTTCCTCAACCACTTTAGCTCCCAGCCCCAGCCTCCATCTCCTCCCAACCTTAGATCTCCAGCCCTCCTGGCCCCCTTTACAGTTCAGGCTGATTTGTTTTGCTGCTCTGCGGGGAGAGGGAACCTAGATTTAGAGCTGGAAAGGGGTTTTAATTAGAGACCATTACATCTCTGCTTGTTCCTTTAGCGGATGGGCTTGTTTTGGTGAGATATGTGTTGGCTTTACAGCGATAATGACGTTTGTCCCAGACTTAGATTTAAGGGGCTTGGAGGCTTGGATTGTGTTGCCCCCTGTGCCTGTTTTACCGTTGTTTAGAATTACCTGGTTTTAGCAAAACACAAGATGTGGATTGTGGCTGTATTTTAGGCAATATGACCAGCTTGTTATTGGTGTAGCTGTTTTGTTTTGAATTAGATTTGCTTGTTTTATCTGTTAGTTTTAACATTAGATTTAGAGGGGGGAAAATAGATTTAGTGTAGCTGTTAGTTTTAACATTAGATTTAGAGGGGGAATGTAGCTGTTTGTTTTAAAGTTAGATTTAGAGGGGGGGGAATGTAGCTGTTTGTTTTAAAGTTAGATTTAGAGGGGGGGGATGTAGCTGTTTGTTTTGTGTGATTTGTTTTCAGATGATACCTTGACTCTCCTCTCTCTCACTGTTTTCATTTCTTCATATGTTTAAACTTCACAATTTATTCTTTAGACAATTACTCTTAAAGCTTTCTTCAACCTGTCAAACAATCTCCGTACATCTAAAACACAGTGGTTGTTGTTTCCCCTTACAGAACTCTGTGAATTTGGTGCAGAGCACATTGTGTTGGTTGGAACAAAACAATCAGAATGTTCACATGGAGTAAAAACAAGGGACAAAGGAAGGACCCTGTGTTACTGTGTTACTGTGTTACTGTGTCTCATATAACCACAGCCCTGTGTTACTGTGTTACTGTGTTACTGTGTTACTGTGTCTCATATAACCACAACCCTGTGTTACTGTGTTACTGTGTTACTGTCTCTCATAGAACCACAGCCCTGCGTTACTGTGTTACTGTGTTACTGTGTTACTGTGTTACTGTGTCTCATATAACCACAACCCTGTGTTACTGTGTTACTGTGTTACTGTCTCTCACTGTGTTACTGTTACTGTGTCTCATATAACCACAGCCCTGTGTTACTGTGTTACTGTCTCATTAACCACAACCCTGTGTTACTGTGTCTCATATAACCACAACCCTGTGTTACTGTGTTACCACAGCCCTGTGTTACTGTGTTACTGTGTCTCATATAACCACAGCCCTGTGTTACTGAGTTACTGTGTTACTGTGTCTCATATAACCACAACCCTGTGTTACTGTGTTGTTACTGTGTCTCATATAACCACAACCCTGTGTTACTGTGTCTCTCATATAACCACAACCCTGTGTTACTGTGTCTCATATAACCACAGCCCTGTGTTACTGTGTTACTGTGTCTCATATAACCACAACCCTGTGTTACTGTGTTACTGTGTCTCATATAACCACAGCCCTGTGTTACTGTGTCTCTCATATAACCACAACCCTGTGTTACTGTGTCTCTCATATAACCACAGCCCTGTGTTACTGTGTTACTGTGTCTCATATAACCACAGCCCTGTGTTACTGTGTCTCTCATATAACCACAACCCTGTGTTACTGTGTCTCATATAACCACATCCCTGTGTTACTGTGTCTCTCATATAACCACAGCCCTGTGTTACTGTGTCTCTCATATAACCACAGCCCTGTGTTACTGTGTCTCTCATATAACCACAGCCCTGTGTTACTGTGTCTCTCATATAACCACAGCCCTGTGTTACTGTGTCTCTCATATAACCACATCCCTGTGTTACTGTTTCTCATATAACCACAACCCTGTGTTACTGTGTCTCTCATATAACCACAGCCCTGTGTTACTGTGTTACTGTGTTACTGTCTCTCATAGAACCACAGCCCTGTGTTACTGTGTCTCTCATATAACCACAACCCTGTGTTACTGTGTTACTGTCTCTCATATAACCACAACCCTGTGTTACTGTGTTACTGTGTCTCATATAACCACAACCCTGTGTTACTGTGTTACTGTGTCTCTCATATAACCACAGCCCTGTGTTACTGTGTTACTGTGTCTCATATAACCACAACCCTGTGTTACTGTGTTACTGTGTCTCTCATATAACCACAGCCCTGTGTTACTGTGTCTCTCATATAACCACAACCCTGTGTTACTGTGTTACTGTGTCTCATATAACCACAACCCTGTGTTACTGTGTCTCATATAACCACAGCCCTGTGTTACTGTGTCTCTGTCTCTCATATAACCACAACCCTGTGTTACTGTGTCTCTGTCTCTCATATAACCACAACCCTGTGTTACTGTGTTACTGTGTTACTGTGTCTCTGTCTCTCATATAACCACAACCCTGTGTTACTGTGTTACTGTGTTAGTGTCTCTCATATAACCACAACCCTGTGTTACTGTGTTACTGTGTTACTGTGTCTCATAGAACCACAGCCCTGTGTTACTGTGTCTCATATAACCACAACCCTGTGTTACTGTGTCTCTCATAGAACCACAGCCCTGTGTTACTGTGTCTCTCATAGAACCACAGCCCTGTGTTACTGTGTTACTGTCTCTCATATAACCACAGCCCTGTGTTACTGTGTTACTGTGTCTCTCATATAACCACAACCCTGTGTTACTGTGTCTCTCATATAACCACAACCCTGTGTTACTGTGTTACTGTGTTATAATAACCACAGCCCTGTGTTACTGTGTTACTGTGTTACTGTGTCTCTCATATAACCACAACCCTGTGTTACTGTGTCTCTCATATAACCACAGCCCTGTGTTACCACAGCCCTGTGTTACTGTGTCTCTCATATAACCACAACTCTGTGTTACTGTGTCTCTCATATAACCACAACCCTGTGTTACTGTGTCTCATATAACCACAACCCTGTGTTACTGCGTTACTGTGTTACTGTGTTACTGTGTTACTGTGTTACTGTGTTACCGTGTTACTGTGTTACTGTGTTACTGTGTTACTGTGTTACCGTGTTACTGTGTTACTGTGTTACTGTGTTACTGTGTTACTGTGTCTCTCATATAACCACAGCCCTGTGTTACTGTGTTACTGTGTCTCATAGAACCACAGCCCTGTGTTACTGTGTCTCATATAACCACAACCCTGTGTTACTGTGTCTCTCATAGAACCACAGCCCTGTGTTACTGTGTCTCTCATAGAACCACAGCCCTGTGTTACTGTGTTACTGTGTTACTGTGTTACTGTGTTACTGTGTTACTGTGTTAGTGTGTTACTGTGTTACTGTGTTACTGTGTTACTGTGTCTCTCATATAACCACAGCCCTGTGTTACTGTGTCTCTCATATAACCACAGCCCTGTGTTACTGTGTTACTGTCTCTCATATAACCACAACCCTGTGTTACTGTGTTACTGTGTTACTGTCTCTCATATAACCATAGCCCTGTGTTACTGTGTTACTGTCTCTCATAGAACCACAGCCCTGTGTTACTGTGTTACTGTCTCTCATATAACCAGAGCCCTGTGTTACTGTGTTACTGTGTCTCATATAACCACAGCCCTGTGTTACTGTGTTACTGTCTCTCATATAACCACAGCCCTGTGTTACTGTCTCTCATATAACCACAGCCCTGTGTTACTGTCTCTCATATAACCACAGCCCTGTGTTACTGTCTCTCATATAACCACAGCCCTGTGTTACTGTGTTACTGTGTTACTGTGTTACTGTCTCTCATATAACCACAACCCTGTGTTACTGTCTCTCATATAACCACAGCCCTGTGTTACTGTCTCTCATATAACCACAGCCCTGTGTTACTGTGTTACTGTCTCTCATATAACCACAGCCCTGTGTTACTGTGTTACTGTGTCTCTCATATAACCAGAGCCCTGTGTTACTGTGTCTCTCATATAACCACAGCCCTGTGTTACTGTGTTACTGTCTCTCATATAACCACAACCCTGTGTTACTGTCTCTCATATAACCACAACCCTGTGTTACTGTGTTACTGTCTCTCATATAACCACAACCCTGTGTTACTGTGTTACTGTCTCTCATATAACCACAGCCCTGTGTTACTGTGTTACTGTCTCTCATATAACCACAACCCTGTGTTACTGTCTCTCATATAACCACAACCCTGTGTTACTGTCTCTCATATAACCACAGCCCTGTGTTACTGTTTTACTGTGTTACTGTCTCTCATATAACCACAGCCCTGTGTTACTGTGTTACTGTGTTACTGTCTCTCATATAACCACAGCCCTGTGTTACTGTCTCTCATATAACCACAGCCCTGTGTTACTGTGTCTCTCATATAACCACAGCCCTGTGTTACTGTGTCTCTCATATAACCACAGCCCTGTGTTACTGTCTCTCATATAACCACAGCCCTGTGTTACTGTGTTACTGTCTCTCATATAACCACAGCCCTGTGTTCCTGTGTTACTGTCTCTCATATAACCACAGCCCTGTGTTACTGTGTCTCTCATATAACCACAGCCCTGTGTTACTGTGTTACTGTCTCTCATATAACCACAACCCTGTGTTACTGTGTTACTGTGTTACTGTGTTACTGTGTTTACTGTCTCTATAACCACATCCCTGTGTTACTGTGTTACTGTCTCTCATATAACCACAACCCTGTGTTACTGTGTCTCTCATATAACCACAGCCCTGTGTTACTGTCTCTCATATAACCACAGCCCTGTGTTACTGTCTCTCATATAACCACAGCCCTGTGTTACTGTCTCTCATATAACCACAGCCCTGTGTTACTGTCTCTCATATAACCACAGCCCTGTGTTACTGTGTTACTGTGTTACTGTGTGTCTCATATAACCACAACCCTGTGTTACTGTCTCTCATATAACCACAGCCCCGTGTTACTGTCTCTCATATAACCACAGCCCTGTGTTACTGTGTTACTGTGTTACTGTGTTACTGTCTCTCATATAACCACAGCCCTGTGTTACTGTGTCTCTCATATAACCAAAACCCTGTGTTACTGTGTCTCTCATATAACCACAGCCCCGTGTTACTGTGTTACTGTCTCTCATAGAACCACAGCCCTGTGTTACTGTCTCTCATATAACCACAGCCCTGTGTTACTGTCTCTCATATAACCACAACCCTGTGTTACTGTGTTACTGTGTCTCTCATATAACCACAACCCTGTGTTACTGTGTTACTGTGTTACTGTGTTACTGTGTCTCTCATATAACCACAACCCTGTGTTACTGTGTCTCTCATATAACCACAGCCATGTGTTACTGTGTCTCTCATATAACCACAGCCCTGTGTTACTGTGTCTCTCATATAACCACAGCCCTGTGTTACTGTGTCTCTCATATAACCACAGCCCTGTGTTACTGTGTCTCTCGTATAACCACAGCCCTGTGTTACTGTGTCTCTCATAGAACCACAAGCCTGTGTTACTGTGTCTCTGTCTCTCATATAACCACATCCCTGTCTGCTTGGGTCTCTGTGTCTCTCTCCCTCCCTGAGAAACTGGGACAGGCCATTCATCATGTTGGGGTCGTGCTCCTTCAGAGCCTACTGTTGACAGAGCTATTAGCCGTTAATCCCTCAAGGACACAGCAGGGCCTAACCTTTGACCCTGGCCCCCATCGACAGGTATGGGAACGCGGGTCACTACGACATGTTCAGCGTCTGTTGCTGTTACGTTGACGGCTCTAGTATATCTGAGGTGGTGGTGATTCATTTCCTATGTGAAAATGCTAGTGGGCAGTGTGTGTGTGTGTGTGTGTCTGGGTCTGTTGGTGTGTCTGTGTGTGTGTCTGGGTCTGTGAGTGTCTGGGTCTGTGTGTGTGTCTCTGTGTGTGTGTGTCTGGGTCTGTGTGTGTGTGTGTGTGTGTGTGTGTGTGTGTGTGTGTGTGTGTGTGTGTGTGTGTGTGTGTGTGTGTGTGTGTGTGTGTGTGTGTGTGTGTGTGTGTGTGTGTGTGTGTGTGTGTGTGTGTGTGTGTGTGTGTGTGTGTGTGTGTGTGACTGGGTCTGTGTGTGTGTGTGTGTGTGTGTGTGTGTCTGTGTGTTGTGTGTGTGTCTCTGTGTGTTTGTGTGTGTGTGTGTCTCTGTGTGTGTGTGTGTGTGTGTGTGTGTGTGTGTGTGTGTGTGTGTGTGTGTGTGTGTGTGTGTGTGTGTGTGTGTGTTGGTAGGCCTATTTAATGCCTGAGAAGTGAAATAATGTCATAGTGGCCACACCTTGAAGGTATATTTTCCTAGAAATCCTCCCCTCACTTCTTTGCCCTCTGGGGAATCTGTCCACGTTGTTATCTAGTGTCGTATTGTACCACACTCTCCTCTCCTTATCACTTCTACATCCCAGCATGCAACTTTCCTTATCACTTTCCCTACCCAGCATCATCTCTCCTTAACACTTCTACTACCCAGCATCCATCTCTCCTTATCACTTCTACATCCCAGCATGCAACTTTCCTTATCACTTCCCCTACCCAGCATCATCTCTCCTTAACACTTCTACTACATTTACATTTACATTTAAGTCATTTAGCAGACGCTCTTATCCAGAGCGACTTACAAATTGGTGCGTTCACCTTAAGACATCCAGTGGAGCAGCCACTTTGTTTGTAGTGCATCTAAATATTTTAAGGGGGGTGAGAAGGATTACTTTATCCTAACCTAGGTATTCCTTAAAGAGGTGGGGTTTCAGGTGTCTCCGGAAGGTGGTGATTGACTACTACCCAGCATCCATCTCTCCTTACCACTTCTCCTACCCAGCATCCATCTCTCCTTACCACTTCTCCTACCCAGCATCCATCTCTCCTTTCCACTTCTACTACCCAGCATCCATCTCTCCTTTCCACTTCTACTACCCAGCATCCATCTCTCCTTTCCACTTCTACTACCCAGCATCCATCTCTCCTTTCTACTTCTACTACCCAGCATCCATCTCTCCATTCCACTTCTACTACCCAGCATCCATCTCTTCTTTCCACTTCTACTACCCAGCATCCATCTCTCCTTTCCACTTCTACTACCCAGCATCCATCTCTCCTTTCCACTTCTACTACCCAGCATCCATCTCTCCGTTCCACTTCTACTACCCAGCATCCATCTCTCCTTTCCACTTCTACTACCCAGCATCCATCTCTCCTTTCTACTTCTACTACCCAGCATCCATCTCTCCTTCCACTTCTACCAGCATCCATCTCTCCTTTCCACTTACCCCAGCATCCATCTCTCCTTTCCACTTCTACTACCCAGCATCCATCTCTCCTTTCCACTTCTACTACCCAGCATCCATCTCTCCTTTCCACTCTACTCATCCATCTTCCTTTACACTTCTACTACCCAGCATCCAACTCTCCGTGCCACTTCTAGTACCCAGCATCCATCTCTCCTTTCCACTTCTACTACCCAGCATCCAACTCTCCGTGCCACTTCTAGTACCCAGCATCCATCTCTCCATTCCACTTCTACTACCCAGCATCCATCTCTCCTTTCCACTTCTACTACCCAGCATCCATCTCTCCTTTCCACTTCTACTACCCAGCATCCATCTCTCCTTTCCACTTCTACTACCCAGCATCCATCTCTCCTTTCCACTTCTACTACCCAGCATCCAACTCTCCGTGCCACTTCTAGTACCCAGCATCCATCTCTCCTTTCCACTTCTACTACCCAGCATCCAACTCTCCGTGCCACTTCTAGTACCCAGCATCCATCTCTCCTTTCCACTTCTACTACCCAGCATCCACTCTCCGGCAATAGAGCCAAGAGGAATATTGATGCAGGGAATTCACAAACCTACTATTAAAGTTAAAGGCGCAGCCCGAAGCCATCTGTTACTCAGGTGAAATATACCTCCTAATGCATAGGTATGGTCTGTCTGGTGGATTCTATTTCCTATACCGTCGTGCACATACACACACACACACACACACACAACAAAAAAACGAGGAGTCTTATTGGCCAAATGTAATCTTAACACGGGAACAAGAAGTAAAAGCCTCTAGAGAGTGAACATCCTATTTTTCAATTTCACTCGAGGAAAATAGGAAGAATCTGTAATTCTACCAACGAGGAGAGGTGCATGCTGGGTAGTAGAAATGCCCGCAGAGGTTGTATCGGGAACGATATAGTATCGAGGCAATGTTGTATATAGTGTAACAAAAAAAAATAATAATAAGCAATTCCTCTGCATCTCCACCTCAGAGTCCTCTAGACTCAAGTTGTCTGCTACGGACCCACCAATTATAGTACGCCTGTCGTTGTGTCAATACGAATCACACAGCTCTTTTCAAACACGTTGTAGGTGCACAACGTCACACTTTTAATAAGAGATTCAGAACAAACAGACAGGGAGCAGATTCATTCCATACGTTCCAAGTGTCAAACATGAAAGAAACATATTTATTTTTTGTGGTTTTTCTTCATCTAAACTTGAGATGTTTTATTTATTTATTTAATTTATTTATTTTATTTATTTATTTAATTTATTTATTCTCCTCTCATTTCTAATCAATATTTGTCAGCGATGCCTGATTGCATTCGGCCAGAAATGCAATTCAATGGTGACTTCAATGCACCTGAAATCAATGCTATTCGACGATCCAGGAAATTACTTGTGTCTTGGAAACCTGCGAGCTTTAACAAGAGAGAAATACCCTGCCAATAGCATTACCTTAACCGACAATCGTATTCATTTCCAAGGGGGCCAAATACTTCACAGTCGTAGCTACAATCTCACCTACTTTTTATTTATTTTTTTATTTTTTTTGGGTCCACAGAATTGAAGCGTGGAATGACTTGGTCAAAGTTAAACTTTTAGGACTTGATTTGTTTGTTCTACTGCAGAACCCAGAAACGGATATGAAATAGAGATAGAAGGATGCCACAGCCTTAGCCAACCCCTTGTTGTGTTTGTGTGTGTGTGTGTGTGTGTGTGTGTGTGTGTGTGTGTGTGTGTGTGTGTGTGTGTGTGTGTGTGTGTGTGTGTGTGTGTGTGTGTGTGTGTGTGTGTGTGTGTGTGTGTGTGTGTGTGTGTGTGTGTGTGTGTGTGTGTGTGTGTGTGTGTGTATGTGTGTGTGTGTGTGTGTGTGTGTGTGTATGTGTGTCTGTGTGTGTGTGTGTGTGTGTGTGTGTATGGTACCTCAGTTGCAGTATTCCCACAGTGGTAGTTTCTAGGCAGTATTAGTCACCTCTCTACAGTCGGCTGGCGGGCCTTTCACCCATGTGTGTCTGAATGTGTAGGTTGATGTGTGTGTGTGTGTGTATGCGTGTGTGTGTGTGTGTGTGTGTGTGTGTGTGTGTGTGTGTGAGAGAGAGAGAGAGAGAGAGAGAGAGAGAGAGAGAGAGCTGGAGCACTAAAGAGTTACCCCCTCACCCTTCACATGTATCAGGTTACTGACAGGAAGTCACCCCCTCACCCTTCACATGTATCAGGTTACTGACAGGAAGTCACCACCTCACCCTTCACATGTATCAGGTTACTGACTAGACAGGAAGTCCCCCCCTCACCCTTCACATGTATCAGGTTACTGACAGGAAGTCACCACCTCACCCTTCACATGTATCAGGTTACTGACAGGAAGTCACCACCTCACCCTTCACATGTATCAGGTTACTGTTTAGACAGGAAGTAACCCCCTCACCCTTCACATGTACCAGGTTACTGACAGGAAGTCACCACCTCACCCTTCACATGTATCAGGTTACTGACAGGAAGTCACCACCTCACCCTTCACATGTATCAGGTTACTGACAGGAAGTCACCACCTCACCTCTCACATGTATCAGGTTACTGACAGGAAGTCACCCCCTCACCCTTCACATGTATCAGGTTACAGACAGGAAGTCACCACCTCACCCTTCACATGTATCAGGTTACTGTTTAGACAGGAAGTAACCCCTCACCCCTTCACATGTATCAGGTTACTGACAGGAAGTCCCCACCTCACCCTGCACATGTATCAGGTTACTGACAGGAAGTCCCCCCTCACCCTTCACATGTATCAGGTTACTGACAGGACGTCCCCCTCACCTTCACATGTATCAGGTTACTGACAGGAAGTCCCCCTCACCCTTCACATGTATCAGGTTACTGACAGGAAGTCCCCCCTCACCCTTCACATGTATCAGGTTACTGACAGGAAGTACCCCCTCACCCTTCACATGTATCAGGTTACTGACAGGAAGTACCCCCTCACCCTTCACATGTATCAGGTTACTGACAGGAAGTCCCCCTCACCCTTCACATGTATCAGGTTACTGACAGGAAGTCCCCCCTCACCCTTCACATGTATCAGGTTACTGACAGGAAGTCCCCCCACCCTTCACATGTATCAGGTTACTGACAGGAAGTACCCCCCTCACCCTTCACATGTATCAGGTTACTGACAGGAAGTACCCCCCCTCACCCTTCACATGTATCAGGTTACTGACAGGAAGTCCCCCTCACCCTTCACATGTATCAGGTTACTGACAGGAAGTACCCCTCACCCTTCACATGTATCAGGTTACTGACAGGAAGTCCCCCTCACCCTTCACATGTATCAGGTTACTGACAGGAAGTCCCCCTCACCCTTCACATGTATCAGGTTACTGACAGGAAGTCCCCCCTCACCCTTCATATGTGCTCAGGTTTCTGGCAGGAAGGTGTTTCAGCTCCTCTCCCCTCTCCTCCCTCTCACACCCTTCCTACTCTCCTCCCTCTCACCCCCTCATCCACCCCCTCCTCCCTCTCACCCTCTCCTCTCCCTCTCCTCCCTCCACCCCCCTCCTTCCCCTCACCCCCCTCACCCCGCCTCCTCCTCCTCCCTCTCAGTCCAGGAATCTATTTTTAGGTCCCTGGCCACCACAACCACAGATCAGATCACTGGCAATTTAACAAGAAGGATGGGCCATGTAATGTCCCAATGGAGGGACGGCAATAACACAATGTCATTCACGGGACCTTTGGTGTCAGATAACCAGGAAGAGAGAGAAGAGACAGAACATTCCTGGGACCTTTGGTGTCAGATACCCAGGAAGAGAGAAGAGACAGAACATTCACGGGACCTTTGGTGTCAGATAACCAGGGACAGAGAGAGAAGAGACAGAACATTCACGGGACATTTGGTGTCAGATAACCAGGGACAGAGAGAGAAGAGACAGAACATTCACGGGACCTTTGGTGTCAGATAACCAGGGAGAGAGAGAGAAGAGACAGAACATTCACGGGACCTTTGGTGTCAGATAACCAGGGAGAGAGAAGAGACAGAACATTCACGGGACCTTTGGTGTCAGATAACCAGGGAGAGAAGAGACAGAACATTCACGGGACCTTTGGTGTCAGATAACCAGGGAGAGAGAAGAGACAGAACATTCACGGGACCTTTGGTGTCAGATAACCAGGGAGAGAGAAGAGACAGAACATTCACGGGACCTTTGGTGTCAGATAACCAGGGAGAGAGAAGAGACAGAACATTCATGGGACCTTTGGTGTCAGAAAACCAGGAAGAGAGAGAGAAGAGACAGAACATTCACGGGACCTTTGGTGTCAGATAACCAGGGACAGAGAGAAGAGACAGAACATTCACGGGACATTTGGTGTCAGATAACCAGGGACAGAGAGAGAAAGAGACAGAACATTCACGGGACCTTTGGTGTCAGATAACCAGGGAGAGAGAGAAGAGACAGAACATTCACGGGACCTTTGGTGTCAGATAACCAGGGAGAGAGAAGAGACAGAACATTCACGGGACCTTTGGTGTCAGATAACCAGGGAGAGAGAAGAGACAGAACATTCACGGGACCTTTGGTGTCAGATAACCAGGGAGAGAGAAGAGACAGAACATTCACGGGACCTTTGGTGTCAGATAACCATTCACAGGGACCTTTGGAGAGAGAAGAGACAGAACATTCACGGGACCTTTGGTGTCAGATAACCAGGGAGAGAGAGAGAGACAGAACATTCACGGGACCTTTGGTGTCAGATAACCAGGGAGAGAAGAGACAGAACATTCATGGGACCTTTGGTGTCAGATAACCAGGAAGAGAGAGAGAAGAGACAGAACATTCACGGGACCTTTGGTGTCAGATAACCAGGAAGAGAGAAGAGACAGAACATTCACGGGATTGTTGGTGTCAGATAACCAGGGAGAGAGAAGAGACAGAACATTCACGGGATTGTCGGTGTCAGATAACCAGGAAGAGAGAGAGAGATAACCAGAGACAGAAGCAGAGCTTGGTGTTGTGGAGTGAGAAAGCGGGGCTTTGTTCATTTGAGGGACGCTGTAGAAGCAGGGAAAAGGCTCCTCCCTCTGTGACATTTCGTGTTCATTGGCTCAGATGGCACAGGCTTTCTCCAGGAAATGGACCCCCTATTTCCTTTATTGTACACTTCCTTTAACCAGGGCCTATACATCTCTCAAGAAGTAGGGTACTATATAGGGAATAATTTGGAGTGGCACTATGTTGTCACAGACTCTCAGACGGAGGAGAGGAAGAATTATTTCAACCTGCAGTTTATCTCTTTTATTTGGGGGGTGGGGGGTGTCCAAGAAAATCCACATGGTAAAGGTCAAATGAACAGTGGTTCTTTATGGGTGATGATGACTGGGTTAGTGGTGACCTCCACAGCTATAGTCACTGTGTTGCAGTGTTAAGGTGACTGGTTAATGACTCCACTGCTATAGTCACTGTGTTGCAGTGTTAAAGGTGACTGGATTTAATGGTGACTCTCACAGCTATAGTCACTGTGTTGCAGTGTTAAAGGTGACTGGCTTAGTGGTGACCTCCACAGCTATAGTCACTGTGTTGCAGTGTTAAAGGTGACTGGATTAGTGGTGACCTCCACAGCTATAGTCACTGTGTTGCAGTGTTAAAGGTGACTGGATTAGTGGTGACCTCCACAGCTATAGTCACTGTGTTGCAGTGTTAAAGGTGACTGGATTAGTGGTGACCTGACACTGTGTTGCAGTGTTAAAGGTGACTGGATTAGTGGTGACCTCCACAGCTATAGTCACTGTGTTGCAGTGTTAAAGGTGACTGGATTAGTGGTGACCTCCACAGCTATAGTCACTGTGTTGCAGTGTTAAAGGTGACTGGATTAGTGGTGAGTGGTGACCTCCACAGCTATAGTCACTGTGTTGCAGTGTTAAAGGTGACTGGATTAGTGGTGACCTCCACAGCTATAGTCACTGTGTTGCAGTGTTAAAGGTGACTGGATTAGTGGTGACCTCCACAGCTATAGTCACTGTGTTGCAGTGTTAAAGGTGACTGGATTAGTGGGTGACCTCCACAGCTATGAGTCACTGTGTTGCAGTGTTAAAGGTGACTGGATTAGTGGTGACCTCCACAGCTATAGTCACTGTGTTGCAGTGTTAAAGGTGACTGGATTAGTGGTGACCTCCACAGCTATAGTCACTGTGTTGCAGTGTTAAAGGTGACTGGATTAGTGGTGACCTCCACAGCTATAGCCACTGTGTTGCAGTGTTAAAGGTGACTGGATTAGTGGTGACCTCCACAGCTATAGTCACTGTGTTGCAGTGTTAAAGGTGACTGGGTGAGTGGTGACCTCCACAGCTATAGTCACTGTGTTGCAGTCAAATGACTGGATTAGTGGTGACCTCCACAGCTATAGTCACTGTGTTGCAGTGTTAAAGGTGACTGGTAGTGGTGACCCACATTTGCTTGTTCCATTTGGTGACTGGAAGTGGTGATCATAATTAGAGCATGTGAGGAGTGGCCACGCCAAGTCACTCAGTATTTTAATGTTTCAGTGTTGAGGTTAACAGTGTGACTGCTATAGTCCTGTGTTCAGTGTTAGAGACTGGATTAGTGGTGACCTCCTCATTTACCAGTTCATTATCCCTGTCACCTTGTCAGCCTCAACACGTGACCAGCTGGATTAGTACCTCCACAGTCTAGTCACTGTGTTGCAGTGTTAAAGGTGACTGGATTAGTGGTGACCTCCAGCTATAGTCACTGTGTCTGCAGTGTTAAAGGTGACTGGATTAGTGGTGACCTCCAGCTCACTGTGTTGCAGTGTTAAAGTCTCATGGTGACCTCCACAGCTACCACTATGTTGCAGTGTTAAAGTCTCAGTGGTGACCTCCACAGCTACCACTGCTTGCAGTGTTAAAGGTGTCTCAGCCTCCACAGCTATAGTCACTGTGTTGCAGTGTTAAAGTGACTGGATTGTCTCAGCCTCAACAGCTACCAGCTCTGTGTTGCAGTGTTAAAGTCTCAGCCTCCACAGCCAGCTCAGTGTTGCAGTGTTAAAGTCTCAGCCTCAACACTATAGTCAGCTGCAGTGTTAAAGGTGACCTTGTCTCAGCCTCAACAGCTATAGACCAGCTCAAAGGTGACCTTGTCTCAGCCACTCAGTGTTACACGACCAGCTATAGTCACCTTGTCTCAGCCTCAACACGACCAGCTTGCAGTGTTAAAGGTGACTTGTCTCAGCCTCACTACACAGTGTTAAAGGTGACTGGTCAGCTCAGTACACTTGTCTCAGCCTCAACACGACTAGCTCAGTACCTTGTCTCAGACTCAACACTGACCAGCCTCAGTACCTTGTCTCAGCCTCAATAGCTATAGTCACTGTGTTTGCAGTGTTAAAGGTGACTGGATTAGTGGTGACACGACCAGCTCAGTACCTTGTCTCAGCCTCAACACGACCAGCTCAGTACCTTGTCTCATTGTCTCCACATGACCAGCTCAGTACCTTGTCTCAGCCTCAACACGACCAGCTCAAAGTACCTTGTCTCAGCCTCAACACGACCAGCTCAGTACCATGTCTCAGCCTCAACACGACCAGCTCAGTGTTACCTTGTCTCAGCCTCAACACGACCAGCTCAGTACCTTGTCTCAGCCTCAACACGACCAGCTCAGTACCTTGTCTCAGCCTCAACACGACCAGCTCAGTACCTTGTCTCAGCCTCAACACGACCAGCTCAGTACCTTGTCTCAGCCTCAACACGACCAGCTCAGTACCTTGTCTCAGCCTCAACACGACCAGCTCAGTACCTTGTCTCAGCCTCAACACGACCAGCTCAGTACCTTGTCTCAGCCTCAACACGACCAGCTCAGTACCTTGTCTCAGCCTCAACACGACCAGCTCAGTACCTTGTCTCAGCCTCAACACGACCAGCTCAGTACCTTGTCTCAGCCTCAACACGACCAGCTCAGTACCTTGTCTCAGCCTCAACACGACCAGCTCAGTACCTTGTCTCAGCCTCAACACGACCAGCTCAGTACCTTGTCTCAGCCTCAACACGACCAGCTCAGTACCTTGTCTCATTGCCTCAACACGACCAGCTCAGTACCTTGTCTCAGCCTCAACACGACCAGCTCAGTACCTTGTCTCAGCCTCAACAACAACCAGCTCAGTACCTTGTCTCAGCCTCAACACGACCAGCTCAGTACCTTGTCTCAGCCTCAACACGACCAGCTCAGTACCTTGTCTCAGCCTCAACACGACCAGCTCAGTACCTTGTCTCAGCCTCAACACGACCAGCTCAGTACCTTGTCTCAGCCTCAACACTACCAGCTCAGTACCTTGTCTCAGCCTCAACACGACCAGCTCAGTACCTTGTCTCAGCCTCAACACGACCAGCTCAGTACCTTGTCTCAGCCTCAACACGACCAGCTCAGTACCTTGTCTCAGCCTCAACACGACCAGCTCAGTACCTTGTCTCAGCCTCAACACGACCAGCTCAGTACCTTGTCTCAGCCTCAACACGACCAGCTCAGTACCTTGTCTCAGCCTCAACACGACCAGCTCAGTACCTTGTCTCAGCCTCAACACGACCAGCTCAGTACCTTGTCTCAGCCTCAACACGACCAGCTCAGTACCTTGTCTCAGCCTCAACACGACCAGCTCAGTACCTTGTCTCAGCCTCAACACGACCAGCTCAGTACCTTGTCTCAGCCTCAACACGACCAGCTCAGTACCTTGTCTCAGCCTCAACACGACCAGCTCAGGTCAAGGACATAGTGTAGTGCTCAGCGCCGTGTCTCAGCCTGGCACGACAGCTCTGTCCCATTTGTCGGTGGCCGATGACAGGTCTGATCCAATACACCTGGTAATGGAGGAGGTGGTGTGTGTGTGTGTGTGCTCAGTGTGTGTGTGGTCAGGGTAGACAAACCAGAAACTAGAAGCCTTCCACCTCTCTCTGACGTCCGTCCCAGAGTGACAGTAAGACAGGCCTTGTCTTATAGCCTGGAAGAAGAAGCAGCTGGTGAGTACCTTGTCTCACACACACACACACACACACACACACCTTGTCACACACACACACACACACACACACGCTCAGCCTCACACACAGCACGCACGCACGCACGCACGCACGCACAGCACCTTGCACGCACGCACAGCACACACACACATACACACACACACTCAGCACGCATGCACACAAACACACACACACACACACACACACACACACAGCACACACACACACACCACACACACACAGAGGAAAGCAGACAGTGAGTGGTCCATCTCATTATTAAAGCTCAGTACCTTGTCCTCTCCTTGCAGAATGGATCTCAGCTCCCACCCTGAAGGTTACCAGAGAGGCCTCCTCTTCTTCTTTTGATCACCCCCTCCTACTGCTGTTACCAGCTCAGCCCTAGTCCTCCTCTCAGCTGTTACCTAGTCCTCCTCCTCCTTCTGCTGTTACCTAGTCCCAACTCCCTCTGCTGTTACCTAGTCCTCCTCCTCCACTAGCAGCTGTGTTATCTAGTCCTCATCCTCCCTCTGCTGTTATCTAGTCCTCCTCCTCCCTCTGCTGTTATCTAGTCCTCCTCCTCCTCTGCTGCTGTTACCCTCCTCCTCCCTCTGCTCCTAGTCCAGCCTCCTCCTCCCTCTGCTGTTATCTAGTCCTCCTCCTCCCTCTGCTGTTATCTAGTCCTCCTCCTCCCTCTGCTGTTATCTAGTCCTCCTCCTCCCTCTGCTGTTATCTAGTCCTCCTCCTCCCAGCTGCTGTTATCTAGTCCTCCACCTCCTCCCTCTGCTGTTATCAGTCCTCCTCCTCCAGCTCTGCTGTTATCTCAGTCCTCCTCCTCCTGCTGCTGTTATCTAGTCCTCCTCCTCCCTCTGCTGTTATCTAGTCTAGCCCTCCTCCTCCCTCTGCTGTTATCTAGTCCTCCTCCTCCTCTGCTGTTATCTAACCCTCCTCCTCCCTCTGCTGTTATCTAGCCCTCCTCCCCTCTGCTGTTATCTAGTCCTCCTCCAGGCTCCTGTTATAGCTGCTCCTCCTCTGCTGTTATCTAGCCCTCCTCCTCCTCTGCTGTTATCTAGCCCTCCTCCTCCCTCTGCTGTTATCTAGTCCTCCTCCCTCTGCTGTCCTATCTAGTCCTCCTCCTCCCTCTGCTGTTATCTAGTCCTCCTCCTCCTCTGCTGTTATCTAGTCCTCCTCCTCCCTCTGCTGTTATCTAGTCCTCCTCCTCCCTCTGCTGTTATCTAGTCCTCCTCCTCCCTCTGCTGTTATCTAGCTGTTATCCTCCTCTCCCTCTGCTGTTATCTAGCCCTCCTCCTCTGCTGTTATCTAGCCCTCCTCCCCTCTGCTGTTATCTAGCCCTCCTCCTCCTCTGCTGTTACCTAGCCCTCCTCCCTCTGCTGTTACCTAGCCCTCCTCCTCCCTCTGCTCTGCTGTTATCTAGCCCTCCTCCTCTGCTGTTATCTAGCCCTCCTCCTCTGCTGTTATCTAGTCCTCCTCCTCCCTCTGCTGTTACCTAGTCCTCCTCATCCCTCTGCTGTTATAGTCCTCAAGTCCTCCCCTCCTACTGCTGTTATCTAGCCCTCCTCCTCCCTCTGCTGTTATCTAGTCCTCCTCCTCCCTCTGCTGTTATCTAGTCCCTCCTCCCTCTGCTGTTATCTAGCCCTCCTCCCTCTCCCTCTGCTGTTATCTAGCCCTCCTCCTCCCTCTGCTGTTATCTAGTCCTCCTCCTCCCTCTGCTGTTATCTAGTCCTCCTCCTCCCTCTGCTGTTATCTAGTCCTCCTCCTCCCTCTGCTGTTATCTAGTCCTCCTCCTCCCTCTGCTGTTATCTAGTCCTCCTCCTCCTACTGCTGTTATCTAGTCCTCCTCCTCCCTCTGCTGTTATCTAGTCCTCCTCCTCCCTCTGCTGTTATCTAGTCCTCCTCCTCCCTCTGCTGTTATCTAGTCCTCCTCCTGTTCTGCTGTTATCTAGTCCTCCTCCTCCCTCTGCTGTTATCTAGTCCTCCTCCTCCCTCTGCTGTTATCTAGTCCTCCTCCTCCCTCTGCTGTTATCTAGTCCTCCTCCTCCCTCTGCTGTTATCTAGTCCTCCTCCTCCCTCTGCTGTTATCTAGTCCTCCTCCTCCTCTGCTGTTATCTAGTCCTCCTCCTCCCTCTGCTGTTATCTAGTCCCCTCCTCCCTCTGTTATCTAACCTATCTAACCCTCCTCCCTCTGCTGTTATCTAGTCCTCCTCCCTCCTCCCTCTGCTGTTATCTAGCCCTCCTCCTCTGCTGTTATCTAGCCCTCTCCTGCTGTTATCTAGTCCTGCTGTTATCTAGTCCTCCTCCTCCCTCTGCTGTTATCTAGCCCTCCTCCTCCCTCTGCTGTTATCTAGCCCTCCTCCTCCCTCTGCTGTTATCTAGTCCTCCTCCTCTGCTGTTATCTAGCCCTCCTCCTCCCTCTGCTGTTATCTAGCCCTCCTCCTCCCTCTGCTGTTATCTAGCCCTCCTCCTCCCTCTGCTGTTATCTAGCCCTCCTCCCCCTCTGCTGTTATCTAGCCCTCCTCCTCCCTCTGCTGTTATCTAGCCCTCCTCCTCCCCTCTGCTGTTATCTAGTCCTCCTCCTCCCTCTGCTGATATCTAGTCCTCCTCCTCCCTCTGCTGTTATCTAGTCCTCCTCCTCCCTCTGCTGTTATCTAGTCCCTCCTCCTCCCTCTGCTGTTAGTCCTCCTCCTCCCTCTGCTGTTATCTAGTCCTCCTCCTCCCTCTGCTGTTATCTAGCCCTCCTCCTCCTCCCTCTGCTGTTATCTAGCCCTCCTCCTCCCTCTGCTGTTATCTAGTCCTCCTCCTCCCTCTGCTGTTATCTAGCCCCTCCTCCCTCTGCTGTTATCTAGTCCTCCTCCTCCCTCTGCTGTTATCTAGCCCTCCTCCCTCCTCCCTCTGCTGTTATCTAGCCCTCCTCCTCCCTCTGCTGTTATCTAGCCCTCCTCCTCCCTCTGCTGTTATCTAGTCCTCCTCCTCCCTCTGCTGTTATCTAGTCCTCCTCCTCCCTCTGCTGTTATCTAGTCCTCCTCCTCCCTCTGCTGTTATCTAGTCCTCCTCCTCCCTCTGCTGTTATCTAGTCCTCCTCCTCCCTCTGCTGTTATCTAGTCCTCCTCCCCTCTGCTGTTATCTAGCCCTCCTCCTCCCTCTGCTGTTATCTAGCCCTCCTCCTCTGCTGTTATCTAGCCTCCTCCCTCTGCTGTTATCTAGCCCTCCTCCTCCCTCTGCTGTTATCTAGTCCTCCTCCTCCTCCCTCTGCTGTTATCTAGTCCTCCTCCTCCTCTGCTGTTATCTAGTCCTCCTCCTCCTCTGCTGTTATCTAGCCTCCTCCTCCTCCTCTGCTGTTATCTAGTCCTCCTCCTCCCTCTGCTGTTATCTAGTCCTCCTCCTCCCTCTGTTATCTGCTGTTATCTAGCCCTCCTCCTCCCTCTGCTGTTATCTAGCCCTCCTCCTCCCTCTGCTGTTATCTAGTCCTCCTCCTCCCTCTGCTGTTATCTAGTCCTCCTCCTCCTCTGCTGTTATCTAGCCCTCCTCCTCCCTCTGCTGCTGTTGTTCCTCCTCCCTCTGCTGTTATCTAGTCCTCCTCCTCCTCTGCTGCTGTTATCTAGTCCTCCTCCTCCCTCTGCTGTTATCTAGCCCTCCTCCTCCTGTTATCTAGTCTCCTCTGCTGTTATCTAGCCTCCTCCTCCCTCTGCTGTTATCTAGCCCTCCTCCTCCTCTGCTGTTATCTAGCCCTCCTCCTCCCTCTGCTGTTATCTAGCCCTCCTCCTCCCTCTGCTGTTATCTAGTCCTCCTCCTCCCTCTGCTGTTATCTAGCCCTCCTCCTCCTGTTATCTAGCCCTCCTCCTCCCTCTGCTGTTATCTAGCCCTCCTCCTCCCTCTGCTGTTATCTAGCCCTCCTCCTCCCTCTGCTGTTATCTAGCCCTCCTCCTCCCTCTGCTGTTATCTAGTCCCCTCCTCCTCCCTCTGCTGTTATCTAGTCCTCCTCCTCCCTCTGCTGTTATCCTAGTCCTCCTCCTCCCTCTGCTGTTATCTAGTCCTCCTCCTCCCTCTGCTGTTATCTAGTCCTCCTCCTCCCTCTGCTGTTATCTAGCCCTCCTCCTCCTCCCTCTGCTGTTATCTAGCCCTCCTCCTCCTCTGCTGTTATCTAGCCCTCCTCCTCCCTCTGCTATTATCTAGTCCTCCTCCTCCCACTGCTGTTATC
>NW_027040190.1:37500-55000 GCF_034236695.1 Oncorhynchus nerka
TCTGGATAAGACCTGGATAAGACCTGAAGAAGACCTGGATAAGACCTGGATAAGACCTGAATAAGACCTGGTTAAGACCTGAATAAGACCTGAATAAGACCTGGATAAGACCTGAATAAGACCTGGTTAAGACCTGGATAAGGCCTGAAGAAGACCTGAAAAAGACCTGGATAAGACCTGAATAAGACCTGGATAAGACCTGGATAAGACCTGAATAAGACTTGGATAAGACCTGAATAAGACCTGGATAAGACCTGGATAAGACCTGAATAAGACATGGATAAGATCTGGATAAGACCTGGATAAGACCTGAAGAAGACCTGGATAAGACCTGGTTAAGACCTGAATAAGACCTGGATAAGACCTGAATAAGACCTGGTTAAGACCTGGATAAGGCCTGAAGAAGACCTGAAAAAGACCTGGATAAGACCTGAAGAAGACCTGGATAAGACCTGGATAAGACCTGCATAAGACCTGAAGAAGACCTGAATAAGACCTGGTTAAGACCTGGATAAGACCTGGATAAGACCTGAATAAGGCCTGAATAAGACCTGAAAAAGACCTGGATAAGACCTGAAGAAGACCTGGATAAGACCTGGATAAGACCTGAATAAGGCCTGAATAAGACCTGAAAAAGACCTGGATAAGACCTGAAGAAGACCTGGATAAGACCTGGATAAGACCTGAAGAAGACCTGGATAAGACCTGATTAAGACCTGGATAAGACCTGGATAAGACCTGGATAAGACCTGATTAAGACCTGGATAAGACCTGGATAAGACCTGGATAAGACCTGGATAATACCTGATTAAGACCTGGATAAGACCTGATTAAGACCTGGATAAGACCTGATTAAGACCTGGATAAGACCTGATTAAGACCTGGATAAGACCTGATTAAGACCTGGATAAGACCTGGATAAGACCTGGATAAGACCTGATTAAGACCTGGATAAGACCTGAAGAAGACCTGGATAAGACATGGATAAGACCTGGTTAAGACCTGGTTAAGACCTGATTAAGACCTGGATAAGACCTGAAGAAGACCTGAAGAAGACCTGGATAAGACCTGGATAAGACCTGATTAAGACCTGGATAAGACTATTTCACAATAACATGTTGCATGTAAGTTACAAATTCAATGAATGTGTTAAATTGAAAATTGACACAGGACAAACTATTAAATTATTCATCTTTTTTTTTTATCCCAAAACCTGCTATTAATTTGACTCTAACAGACGTATAGCTATCAATCGTAGTTGATCTGAGTCCTTCTCTCGTCGTCCTAATTTATTATTAGGTTCCACCTCTATAATGTAAACAATATTAGATGCGTGGGTGTAATCACGAACACTAGTTCTTTAATAAGGATTGTTTGTGTGAGAATAATGCTTTAGTACTGAGAGTGCAGTCACATCGTGAGACGTAGCTGGCGGTCGTTCCCACAGCAACCAAATAAGTTGGTCGCCGATTCATCTGTATTGTTACCTTTATAATTGAGTTAATTTCCTGGAAAATGGCCAGAGACAGACTCAGGCCAGAGACAGACTCAGGCCAGAGACTCAGGCCAGAGACAGACTCAGGCCAGAGACAGACTCAGGCCAGAGACAGACTCAGTTCGGAGACAGACTCAGGCCAGAGACAGACTCAGGCCAGAGACAGACTCAGTCCAGAGACAGACTCAAGCCAGAGACAGACTCAGGCCAGAGACTCAGGCCAGAGACAGACTCAGTCCAGAGACAGACTCAGGCCAGAGACAGACTCAGGCCAGAGAAAGCCCTACAGCCTGACCACCACTATACTTCATAGGGAATAGGGTCCCATTTGAGAGAAATCCCTACAGCCTGACCACCACTATACTTCATAGGGAATAGGGTCCCATTTGGGAGAAAGCCCTACAGCCTGACCACCACTATACTTCATAGGGAATAGGGTCCCATTTGGGAGAAAGCCCTACAGCCTGACCACCACTATACTTCATAGGGAATAGGGTTATGTTTTGGGACACAGCCCAACATCACTGTGTGTGGATTCTGCTGTGGAGTTAATGTCTGGAACAAGCGTCATTAAGCAAACAGTAGTGTTCCACTCTTCCTTTGAGACGCGGCACGGTGTGACGCTGGGATGCTTCTTCAAAACGCCTGCAATTATTACAGGATCACTGACGGCCTCCAACTGTCCCAAAGAAGAATTTATGGGGCTGTCATCACAATCACAGCTGTAATGGAGAGAACGAGTGTGAGAGAGGAGGAGAATGGGAGGAGGGAGAGAGAGAGAGAGAGAGAGAGACAGACAGAGAGACAGACAGAGAGAGAGCAGAATGGGAGGAGGGGGAAGGGGAGGAGGGAGAGAGAGAGAGAGAGAGAGAGAGAGAGAGAGAGAGAGACAGACAGAGAGAGCAGAATGGGAGAAGGGGGGGAGAGAGAGAGAGAGAGAGAGAGAGAGAGAGAGAGAGAGAGAGAGAGACAGAGAGAGAGAGAGAGAGAGAGAGAGAGAGAGAGAGAGAGAGAGAGAGAGAGAGAGAGAGAGAGAGAGACAGAGAGAGAGAGAGAGAGAGAGAGAGAGAGAGAGAGAGCAGAATGGGAGAAGGGGGAAGGAGAGAGAGAGACAGAGAGAGAGAGAGAGAGAGAGAGAGAGAGAGAGAGAGAGAGAGAGAGAGAGAGAGAGAGAGAGAAACAAAAGTTTTCTGGGCCTGATATTACTAAGCTACACCCAATTAATTCAGAATTTGCTTTAATGACTTTCATTTCACAGTCTGCTGGTCATGATGAGAGCAGTGCTGTGATTGGATGTGATGAGAGCAGTGCTGTGATTGGATGTGATGAGAGCAGTGCTGTGATTGGATGTGATGAGAGCAGTGCTGTGATTGGATGTGATGAGAGCAGTGCTGTGATTGGATGTGATGAGAGCAGTGCTGTGATTGGATGTGATGAGAGCAGTGCTGTGATTGGATGTGATGAGAGCAGTGCTGTGATTGGATGTGATGAGAGCAGTGCTGTGATTGGATGTGATGAGAGCAGTGCTGTGATTGGATGTGATGAGAGCAGTGCTGTGATTGGATGTGATGAGAGCAGTGCTGTGATTGGATGTGATGAGAGCAGTGCTGTGATTGGATGTGATGAGAGCAGTGCTGTGATTGGATGTGATGAGAGCAGTGCTGTGATTGGATGTGATGAGAGCAGTGCTGTGATTGGATATAATGAGAGTAGTGCTGTGATTGGATATAATGAGAGTAGTGCTGTGATTGGATGTGATGAGAGCAGTGCTGTGATTGGATGTGATGAGAGTAGTGTGATCATAACAGTCATTGTAGAGGCTCTTCACCTGGTCACCTCTTCACCTCATCACCTCTTCACCTCGTCACCTCGTCACCTGGTCACCTCATCACCTCGTCACCTCTTCACCTCATCACCTCGTCACCTCTTCACCTCGTTACCTCGTCACCTCGTCATCTCGTCACCTCGTCTTCCTGTGGAATATGTTTTCTGAGGAATGTCTCTTCGAATACTAATGTGTTGTGAAGCTCAGGTGTGTGTGTGTGTTTGTTCATGTTTGTGTTTGTGTGTCTGTGTGTGTGTGTGTGTGTGTGTTTGTTCATGTTTGTGTGTGTGTGTCTGTGTGTGTGTGTTTGTGTGTGTGTGTGTGTTTGTTCATGTTTGTGTGTGTGTGTCTGTTTGTGTGTGTGTGTGTATGTGTGTGTGTGTGTGTGTGTGTGCGTGTGTGTTTGTTCATGTTTGTGTGTGTGTGTGTATGTGTTTGTGCATGTTTGTGTGTGTGTGTCTGTATGTGTTTGTTCATGTCTGTGTATGTGTGTGTGTGTGTGTGTGTGTGTGTGTTAGTGTGTATGTGTGTGTGTGTGTGTTAGTGTGTATGTATGTCCACATAGCTGTGTGTGTGTGTGTGTGTGTCCACATAGATTTGTGTGTGTGTGTGTGTGTGCGTGTGTCCACATAGATGTGTGTGTGTCTGTGTGTGTACACATAGATGTGTGTGTGTCCACATAGATGTGTGTGTGTGTGTGTGTGTGTGTGTAGTGTGTGTGTGTGTCCACATAGATGTGTGTGTGTGTGTGTTAGTGTGTGTGTGTGGGTTAGTGTGTGTGTGTGTGTGTGTCCACATAGGTGTGTGTGTGTGTGAGTGTGTGTGTGTGTGTGTGTGTGTCCACATAGGTGTGTGTGTGTGTGTGTGTGTTTGTGTTGTGTGTGTGTTTGTGTTGTGTGTGTGTTTGTTCATGTGTGTGTGTGTGTGTGTGTGTGTGTGTGTGTGTGTGTGTGTGTGTGTGTGTGTGTGTGTGTGTGTGTGTGTGTGCAGAGCAGTAGTTTCAGAATGTGTTCCCCGTTCCCTGCTGCTGTGGCTGACTGGACTCTGTCTGAGAAGGCTAATGACTAGCATTGTGCTGTAGATTGAAATATCTCTCCTGCTCTCCGGATGACAAATTAAAATTCAGTCAAGCATTGACTCTGTTATTATAATGGTCCTGAGGGAAATGCACTTTTCAACAGACAGAGATTGTGTTTAATTGAGTGGCATATTGATAGAGAATATTAATACCAGTCGGTTTGTAGTTAATGCGGTATAGCAGTGTGTTTCTCTTTGTAAGGGATTAAGACAGATTACATCGGTAGATTAGCAGGAATATCTAGATACAGTAGATTAGCAGGACTATGAGATTACAGTAGATTAGCAGGACTATGTACATTACAGTAGATTAGCAGGACTATGTATATTAGAGTAGATTAGCAGGAATATGTAGATTAGAGTAGATTAGCAGGACTATGTACAGTACAGTAGATTAGCAGGACTATGTAGATTAGAGTAGATTAGCAGGAATATGTAGATTAGAGTAGATTAGCAGGACTATTTACATTACAGTAGATTCGCAAAAATATGTAGATTACAGTAGATTAGCAGGACTATGTAGATTACAGTAGATTAGCAGTAATATCTAGATACAGTAGATTAGCAGGACTATGTAGATTACAGTAGATTAGCAGGACTATGTACATTACAGTAGATTAGCAGGACTATGTAGATTAGAGTAGATTAGCAGGAATATGTAGATTAGAGTAGATTAGCAGGACTATATACATTACAGTAGATTAGCAAAAATATGTAGATTACAGTAGATTAGCAGGATTATGTAGATTACAGTAGATTAGCAGGAATATATAGATTACAGTAGATTAGCAGGACTATGTAGATTAGAGTATATTAGCAGGAATATGTAGATTACAGTAGATTAGCAGGACTATGTAGATTAGAGTAGATTAGCAGGAATATGTAGATTACAGTAGATTAGCAGGAATATGTAGAATACAGTATACTAACATGAATATCTAGATTACAGTAGATTGGCAGGAATATGTATAGTACAGTAGATTAGCAGGAATATGTACATTGCAGTAGATTAGCAAAAATATGTAGATTACAGTAGATTATCAGGACTATGTAGATTACAATAGATTTACAGGACTATGTAGATTACAGTAGATTATCAGGAATATGTAGATTGCAGTAGATTAGTAGGACTATGTAGATTAGAGTAGATTAGCAGGAATATGTAGATTACAGTAGATTAGCAGGAATATATAGAATACAGTATAATAACAGGAATATCTACATTACAGTAGATTGGCAGGAATATGTATAGTACAGTAGATTATCAGGAATATGTAGATTACAGTAGATTATCAGGACTATGTAGATTAGAGTAGATTAGCAGGAATATGTAGATTACAGTAGATTAGCAGGAATATATAGAATACAGTATAATAACAGGAATATCTACATTACAGTAGATTGGCAGGAATATGTATAGTACAGTAGATTATCAGGAATATGTAGATTACAGTAGATTATCAGGACTATGTAGATTAGAGTAGATTAGCAGGAATATGTAGATTACAGTAGATTAGCAGGAATATGTAGAATACAGTATACTAACAGGAATATCTAGATTACAGTAGATTGGCAGGAATATGTACATTACAGTAGATTAGCAAAAATATGTAGATTACAGTAGATTATCAGGACTATGTAGATTACAGTAGATTTATAGGACTATGTAGATTACAGTAGATTATCAGGACTATGTAGATTACAGTAGGTTATCAGGAATATGTAGATTACAGTAGATTAGTAGGACTATGTAGATTACAGTAGATTAGCAGGAATATGTAGATTACAGCAGATTAGCAGGAATATGTAGATTACAGCAGATTAGCAGGAATATGTAGATTACAGCAGATTAGCAGTGATGTTACATTGCTGTAAAAGGTCAAGGGTTATAGGTCTTCCCGAAGGTAAAGAGTCACGTCACCAACATTTAGGGAGACAAATCTCCGTGCTGTCCCTTCTGGCCACGTCTGACACCCTATTCCCCAGAGACGATAGTCCCTTCTGGCCACGTCTGGCACCCTATTCCCCAGAGACGATAGTCCCTTCTGGCCACGTCTGACACCCTATTCCCCAGAGACGATAGTCCCTTCTGGCCACGTCTGGCACCCTATTCCCCAGAGACGATAGTCACTTCTGGCCACGTCTGGCACCCTATTCCCCAGAGACGATAGTCCCTTCTGGCCACGTCTGGCACCCTATTCCCCAGAGACGATAGTCGCTACTGGCCACGTCTGGCACCCTATTCCCCAGAGACGATAGTCGCTTCTGGCCACGTCTGGCACCCTATTCCCCAGAGACGATAGTCCCTTCTGGCCACGTCTGGCACCCTATTCCCCAGAGACGATAGTCGCTACTGGCCACGTCTGGCACCCTATTCCCCAGAGACGATAGTCGCTACTGGCCACGTCTGGAACCCTATTCCCCAGAGACGATAGTCGCTACTGGCCACGTCTGGCACCCTATTCCCCAGAGATGATAGTCGCTACTGGCCACGTCTGGCACCCTATTCCCCAGAGACGATAGTCGCTACTGGCCACGTCTGGCACCCTATTCCCCAGAGACGATAGTCCCTTCTGGCCACGTCTGGCACCCTATTCCCCAGAGACGATAGTCACTTCTGGCCACGTCTGGCACCCTATTCCCCAGAGACGATAGTCGCTACTGGCCACGTCTGGCACCCTATTCCCCAGAGACGATAGTCGCTTCTGGCCACGTCTGGCACCCTATTCCCCAGAAATGGTAGTTTACTAACGTAGTAGCAGAGAATGAAATGTACATCCCAAATGTCACCCTATTCCCTATATAGTGCACTACATTAGACCAGATTCCTATGTCACCCTATTCCCTATATAGTGCACTACTTTAGACCAGAGCCCTATAGAACCCTATTCCCTATATATAGTGCACTACTTTAGACCAGAGCCCTATAGAACCCTATTCCCTATATAGTGCACTACTTTTGACCAGAGTACATAGGGAATAGGGTGATATTTGAGAAACAACAGAGTCATCATGAGATAACACATTGAAGAAAGAGCTGGGGAGTCATGGCAACCTCATTAAAACCTGGTGTGAACAACACACACTCTGATGACATCATAGCCAATCTCATCGAAACCCAGTGTGCACAACACACACTCTGATGACATCATGGCCAACCTCATCAAAACCTGGTGTGGACAACACACACTCTGATGACATCATGGCCAATCTCATCAAAACCTGGTGTGGACAACACACACTCTGATGACATCATGGCCAACCTCATCAAAACCTGGTGTGGACAACACACACTCTGATGACATCATGGCCAACCTCAACATTTAGGGAGACAAATCTCCATGTTGTCCCTTCTGGCCACGTCTGGCACCATATTCACCACAGACGATAGTCCCTTCTGGGACTACATCATTTTAGCTCCACAGATAAATTATTAGACTGCGATTTATTAAACACTTGGATGTCTCACAATGTCCTTCAGCTTAAATCAAGACGAGACCAAGTTATTCATTGTTGGAGCCAAAAGCACAGAGAGAGAATCTGGGCATTTTTAAAATACATTTTAATTTACAGGCAATAAAGATAAAACACCAGATAAAATACCTCGGTGTTATTTTAGATTCTGAACTCAATTTCTAATTACATTTTAGGAATGTGATCAAATTAGTTTTTTTTACCATCTGAGGAGCATTTCTAATGTTCTCTCTTAGACTGATACAGAGAGACTCATCCATACTTTTATTACAAGCAGGCTTGATCACTGTAATGCTCTCCTGTCTGGTCAACCCAAGAAAGCCATTGGTCAACTGCAAAACATGCAGAATGCTGCAGCGTGGGTATTGACCAAGACCAGATTGGAGTGTACACATTACAGCGGTTTTAATAAGGCCTCTGCACTGCCCCTGAGTTTTAGAATTCATTTTAAGATTATTATTTTTTTAAATCAATCCAAGATTGTGCACCCCAATACATTTCAGGCATGTTATGTACACAGTTGGTCCTCTGGCCTTTTAACTATCTTAAAGACTAGAACCAGGAGGCATGGAGAGGCAGCCTTTAGGTACTATAACCCCAACCTTTAGTTATTATGCCCCCAGCCTTTAGGTACTATACCCCCAGCCTTTAGTTATTATGTCCCCAGCCTCTGGAATAGCTGCCAGAGAACCTGAGGAGGACCAAGAGACATGGAGAGGCAGCCTTTAGGTACTGTACCCCCGAAGCCTTTAGTTATTATGCCCCCAGCCTCTGGAATAACTGCCAGACAACCTGAGGGGGACCAAGAGGCATGGAGAGGCAGCCTTTAGTTATTATGTCCCCAGCCTTTAGTTACTATGCCCCCAGCCTTTAGTTACTATGCCCCCAGCCTTTAGTTACTATGCCCCCAGCCTTTAGTTACTATGCCCCCAGTCTTTAGTTACTATGCCCCCAGCCATTAGTTATTATGTCCCCAGCCTTTAGTTATTATGCCCCCAGCCTTTAGTTACTATGTCCCCAACCTTTAGTTACTATGCCTCCAGCCTCTGGAATAGCTGCCAGAGAACCTGAGGAGGACCAAGAGGCATGGAGAGGCAGCCTTTAGTTACTATGCCCCCAGTCTTTAGTTACTGTGTCCCCAGCCTTTAGTTACTGTGTCCCCAGCCTCTGGAATAACTGCCAGACAACCTGAGGGGGACCAAGAGGCATGGAGAGGCAGCCTTTAGTTATTATGTCCCCAGCCTCTGGAATAACTGCCAGACAACCTGAGGGGGACCAAGAGGCATGGAGAGGCAGTTACTATGTCCCCAGCCTTTAGTTACTATGTCCCCAGCCTTTAGTTAATATGTCCCCAGCCTTTAGTTACTATGTCCCCAGCCTTTAGTTACTATGTCCCCAGCCTTTAGTTATTATGTCCCCAGCCTTTAGTTACTATGTCCCCAGCCTTTAGTTACTATGCCCCCAGCCTTTAGTTACTATGCCCCCAGCCTTTAGTTACTATGCCCCCAGTCTTTAGTTACTATGCCCCCAGCCTTTAGTTATTATGTCCCCAGCCTTTAGTTATTATGCCCCCAGCCTTTAGTTACTATGTCCCCAACCTTTAGTTACTATGCCTCCAGCCTCTGGAATAGCTGCCAGAGAACCTGAGGAGGATCAAGAGGCATGGAGAGGCAGCCTTTAGTTTCTATGCCCCCAGTCTTTAGTTACTGTGTCCCCAGCCTTTAGTTACTGTGTCCCCAGCCTCTGGAATAACTGCCAGACAACCTGAGGGGGACCAAGAGGCATGGAGAGGCAGTTACTATGTCCCCAGCCTTTAGTTACTATGTCCCCAGCCTTTAGTTAATATGTCCCCAGCCTTTAGTTACTATGTCCCCAGCCTTTAGTTACTATGTCCCCAGCCTTTAGTTATTATGTCCCCAGCCTTTAGTTACTTTGTCCCCAGCCTTTAGTTACTATGTCCCCAGCCTTTAGTTACTATGTCCCCAGCCTTTAGTTACTATGCCCCCAGTCTTTAGTTACTGTGTCCCCAGCCTTTAGTTACTGTGTCCCCAGCCTCTGGCTGCCAGAGAACCTGAAGGGGCCGAAACTGTGGAAATGTGTAAAAGACATTTGATTAAAAAACAAACAATTTTCCATTTTCATTTCAGAGAAATCGCTCTGCTGCTACTTGGCCTATGCTTGTCATCAGCAAGGGAATTTTTCTTAGGATAAATCAAAACAGAATGGAGTTAGTTAAGAACAGGAAAAATCCTAGAGGAAAACCTGGTTCAGTCTGCTTTCCACCAGACACTGGGAGATGAATTCCTGAGTGGCCTAATTACAGTTTGACTTAAATCGTCTTGAAAAAAATAAAAAAAGACTCGACAATGGCTGTCGCTCAACGATCAACAACCAACACTACAGAGATAGATGAAGTTAAAGTGAGTATAACGGGCAAATACTGTTCGATCCAGGTGTGCAAACCGCTTAGAGAATTACCCAGAAACACTCACAGCTGTAATCGCTCTTAGAGAATTACCCAGAAACACTCACAGATGTAATCGCTCTTAGAGAATTACCCAGAAACACTCACAGATGTAATCGCTCTTAGAGAATTACCCAGAAACACTCACAGATGTAATCGCTCTTAGAGAATTACCCAGAAACACTCACAGCTGTAATCGCTCTTAGAGAATTACCCAGAAACACTCACAGATGTAATCGCTCTTAGAGAATTACCCAGAAACACTCACAGCTGCCAAAGGTGATTGTAACATGTATTCACTCACAGCTGCCAAAGGTGATTGTAACATGTATTCACTCAGCAGGTTGATTACTTATCAAATCAATATATTTATTTGGTTTTTTTTCAACTTTTTTTATTCAAAAAAGATGATAGAATTGTTGTTCAGATTGTCTGAAGATACTGTTGCTAGTGGCTCCGTCTCAAATGACACCCTAACTCCCATAGGACAAAGGTACACAGAAGTACACGACTGTAGAGGGAATAGAATTCTATTTGGAATGCACAGAGTGAACTCTAAGAACCTCTTGGAAAGTTCTATTTGGAATGCACAGAATGAACTCTGAGAACGTCTTGGAAAGTTCTATTTGGAATGCACAGAGTGAACTCTAAGAACGTCTTGGAAAGTTCTATTTGGAATGCACAGAATGAACTCTGAGAACGTCTTGGAAAGTTCTATTTGGAATGCACAGAGTGAACTATAAGAACCTCTTGGAAAGTTCTATTTGGAATGCACAGAGTGAACTCTAAGAACCTCTTGGAAAGTTCTATTTGGAATGCACAGAGTGAACTCTAAGAACCTCTTGGAAAGTTCTATTTGGAATGCACAGAGTGAACTCTAAGAACGTCTTGGAAAGTTCTATTTGGAATGCACAGAGTGAACTCTAAGAACCTCTTGGAAAGTTCTATTTGGAATGCACAGAGTGAACTCTAAGAACCTATTGGAAAGTTCTATTTGGAATGCACAGAGTGAACTCTAAGAACCTCTTGGAAAGTTCTATTTGGAATGCACAGAGTGAACTCTAAGAACGTCTTGGAAAGTTATATTTGGAATGCACAGAGTGAACTCTAAGAACCTCTTGGAAAGTTCTATTTGGAATGCACAGAGTGAACTCTAAGAACCTCTTGGAAAGTTGCCACTTTTCATTGGCTGCCCTGTCCGGCCTTGTTGACTGCTGAGTGATAGATGTCACCCTGTGAGACAGTCTAATCCTGGACTCCATTTGGTGCTGTGTGTCACACTGATCCTGTGTGGCAGGCTGGCAGACAGACTTTTGTCTCCTCTGCCTGTTAGTCTCTTGTCTCTCCGGTACAGGCTACAATGTCCTTCCTGTAACTAGTTTTTGTCTGTATTGGTACATTTCACACTTGTCCTTTCTGTAACTGTACAGAGACGACTAAAATCAAATCAAATCCAATTTATTTATATAGCCCTTCGTACATCAGCTGATATCTCAAAGTGCTGTACAGAAACCCAGCCTAAAACCCCAAACAGCAAGCAATGCAGGTGTAGAAGCACGGTGGCTAGGAAAAACTCCCTAGAAAGGCCAAAACCTAGGAAGAAACCTAGAGAGGAACCAGGCTATGTGGGGTGGCCAGTCCTCTTCTGGCTGTGCCAGGTGGAGATTATAACAGAACATGGCCAAGATGTTCAAATGTTCATAAATGACCAGCATGGTCGAATAATAACAAGGCAGAACAGTTGAAACTGGAGCAGCAGCACGGCAAGGTGGACTGGGGACAGCAAGGAGTCATCATGTCAGGTAGTCCTGGGGCATGGTCCTAGGGCTCAGGTCCTCCGAGAGAGAGAAAGAAAGAGAGAAGGAGAGAATTAGAGAACGCACACTTAGATTCACACAGGACACCGAATAGGACAGGAGAAGTACTCCAGATATAACAAACTGACACCCGACACATAAACTACTGCAGCATAAATACTGGAGGCTGAGACAGGAGGGGTCAGGAGACACTGTGGCCCCATCCGAGGACACCCCCGGACAGGGCCAAACAGGAAGGATATAACCCCACCCACTTTGCCAAAGCACAGCCCCCACACCACTAGAGGGATATCTTCAATCACCAACCTACCATCCTGAGATAAGGCTGAGTATAGCCCACAAAGATCTCCGCCATGGCACAACCCAAGGGGGGGCGCCAACCCTGACAGGATGACCACATCAGTGAATCAACCCACTCAGGTGACGCACCCCTTCCAGGGACGGCATGAGAGAGCCCCAGTAAGCCAGTGACTCAGCCCCTGTAATAGGGTTAGAGGCAGAGAATCCCAGTGGAAAGAGGGGAACCGGCCAGGCAGAGACAGCAAGGGCGGTTAGTTGCTCCAGAGCCTTTACGTTCACCTTCCCACTCCTGGGCCAGACTACACTCAATCATATGACCCACTGAAGAGATGAGTCTTCAGTAAAGACTTAAAGGTTGAGACCGAGTTTGCGTCTCTGACATGGGTAGGCAGACCGTTCCATAAAAATGGAGCTCTATAGGAGAAAGCCCTGCCTCCAGCTGTTTGCTTAGAAATTCTAGGGACAATTAGGAGGCCTGCGTCTTGTGACCGTAGCATACGTGTAGGTATGTACGGCAGGACCAAATCAGAGAGATAGGTAGGAGCAAGCCCATGTAATGCTTTGTAGGTTAGCAGTAAAACCTTGAAATCAGCCCTTGCTTGGACAGGAAGCCAGTGTAGAGAGGCTAGCACTGGAGTAATATGATCAATTTTTTTGGTTCTAGTCAGGATTCTAGCAGCCGTATTCAGCACTAACTGAAGTTTATTTAGTGCTTTATCCGGGTAGCCGGAAAGTAGAGCATTGCAGTAGTCTAACCTAGAAGTAACAAAAGCATGGATTAATTTTTCTGCATCATTTTTGGACAGAAAGTTTCTGATTTTTGCAATGTTACGTAGATGGAAAAAAGCTGTCCTTGAAATGGTCTTGATATGTTCTTCAAAAGAGAGATCAGGGTCCAGAGTAACGCCGAGGTCCTTCACAGTTTTATTTGAGACGACTGTACAACCATTACGATTAATTGTCAGATTCAACAGAAGATCTCTTTGTTTCTTGGGACCTAGAACACGCATCTCTGTTTTGTCCGAGTTTAAAAGTAGAACGTTTGCAGCCATCCACATCCTTATGTCTGAAACACATGCTTCTAGCGAGGGCAATTTTGGGGATTCACCATGTTTCATTGAAATGTACAGCTGTGTGTCATCCGCATAGCAGTGAAAGTTAACATTATGTTTTCGAATAACATCCCCAAGAGGTCAAATATATAGTGAAAACAATAGTGGTCCTAAAACGGAACCTTGAGGAACATTGAAATTTACAGTTGAATTGTCAGAGGACAAACCATTCACAGAGACAAAATGATAACTGTCCGACAGATAAGATCTAAACCAGGCCAGAACTTGTCCGTGTAGACCAATTTGGGTTTCCAATCTCTCCAAAAGAATGTGGTGATCGATGGTTTCAAAAGCAGCACTAAGGTCTAGGAGCACGAGGACAGATGCCATTCAAATGTAATTTACCACCTTCACAAGTGCCGTCTCAGTGCTATGATGGGGTCTAAAACCAGACTGAATCATTTCGTATACATTGTTTGTCTTCAGGAAGGCAGTGAGTTGCTGCGCAACAGCCTTTTTTTTTTGAGAGAGGAATGGAAGATTCGATATAGGCCGATAGTTTTTTATATTTTCTGGGTCAACGTTTGGCTTTTTCAAGAGAGGCTTTATTACTGCCACTTTTAGTGAATTTGTTACACATCCGGTGGATAGAGAGCCGTTTATTATGTTCAACATAGGAGGGCCAAGCACAGGAAGCAGCTCTTTCAGTAGTTTAGTTGGAATAGGGTCCAGTATGCAGCTTGAAGGTTTAGAGGCCATGATTATTTTCATCATTGTGTCAAGAGATATAGTACTAAAACACTTGAGCGTCTCTCTTGATCCTAGGTCCTGGCAGAGTTGTGCAGACTCAGGACAACTGAGCTTTGAAAGAATACGCAGATTTAAAGAGGAGTCCGTAATTTGCTTTCTAATAATCATAATCTTTTCCTCAAAGAAGTTCATGAATTAATCACTGCTAAAGTGAAAGCCTTCCTCTCTTGGGGAATGCTGCTTTTTAGTAAGCTTTGCGACAGTATCAAAAAGGAATTTCGGATTGTTCTTATTTTCCTCAATTAAGTTAGAAAAATAGGATGATCGAGCAGCAGTAAGGGCTCTTCGGTACTGCACGGTACTGTCTTTCCAAGCTAGTCGGAAGACTTCCAGTTTGGTGTGGCGCCATTTCCGTTCCAATTTTCTGGAAGCTAGTTTCTTATGAGAAATGTTTTTAGTGTTTAGGGGTGCAACTGCATCTAGGGTATTGCGTAAGGTAAAATGGAGTTCCTCAGTTAGGTGGTTAACTAAAATAAAGTAAGCAGCCTTGTCAGCGCCAGAACGGCCAATAGGACAGGAGCCTGTTTCTGTAGTGAGACAGCTTGATGTACCAGTACACCCTCTGGACAGGACACCCCTGGACAGGACACCCCCTGGACAGGACACTAGTCTATCTCCTGTTTCTGTAGTGAGACAGCTTGATGTACCAGTACACCCCCTGGACAGGACACTAGTCTATCTCCTGTTTCTGTAGTGAGACAGCTTGATGTACCAGGACACCCCCTGGACAGGACACTAGTCTCTCTCCTGTTTCTGTAGTGAGACAGCTTGATGTACCAGTACACCCCCTGGACAGGACACTAGTCTATCTCCTGTTTCTGTAGTGAGACAGCTTGATGTACCAGTACACCCCCTGGACAGGACACTAGTCTATCTCCTGTTTCTGTAGTGAGACAGCTTGATGTACCAGGACACCCCCTGGACAGGACACTAGTCTATCTCCTGTTTCTGTAGTGAGACAGATTGATGTACCAGAACACCCCCTGGACAGGACACCCCCTGGACAGGACACCCCTGGACAGAACACTAGTCCATCTCCTGTTTCTGTAGTGAGACATCTTGATGTACCAGGACACCCCCTGGACAGAACACTAGTCCATCTCCTGTTTCTGTAGTGAGACATCTTGATGTACCAGGACACCCCCTGGACAGGACACCCCCTGCACAGGACATTAGTATATCTCATTTTTGTATAGTTAGACAGCTTGATGTACCAGTACACCTCCTGGACAGGACACTAGTCTATTTCCTGTTTCTGTAGTGAGACAGCTTGATGTTCAGGACACCCCCTGGACAGGACACCCCCTGGACAGGACACCCCCCGGGATGCTTACTCCTTTCTGATCCCTGAGAGTCGTCCAATCAGCACTTCTTTAAAACCTGTTAATAACCAACACGTCAGGTACAACACCTCTTCTCATTATTTTTCATACCAGGTTACTGGCAAGCTGCTGTACTGTAGTGATCATCCAGACTGTACTTTTTCTCCACCTTTTTGGTACAAACTTAGTCCATCTGGTTCTAAGGACCGTTACTAGCAAACACTGGAGAAGCGACTGGATGGTTTGTCTATTACACAACAGACCCAGATCAGACTGTTCTGACTATTACACAACAGACCCAGATCAGACTGTTCTGTCTATTACACAACAGACCCAGATCAGACTGTTCTGTCTATTACACAGCAGACCCAGATCAGACTGTTCTGTCTATTACACAACAGACCCAGATCAGACTGTTCTGTCTATTACACAACAGACCCAGATCAGACTGTTCTGTCTATTACACAACAGACCCAGATCAGACTGTTCTTCTCTATTACACAACAGACCCAGATCAGACTGTTCTGTCTATTACACAACAGACCCAGATCAGACTGTTCTGTCTATTACACAACAGACCCAGATCAGACTGTTCTGTCTATTACACAACAGACCCAGATCAGACTGTTCTGTCTATTACACAACAGACCCAGATCAGACTGGATGGTTTGTCTATTACACAACAGACCCAGATCAGACTGGATGGTTTGTCTATTACACAACAGACCCAGATCAGACTGTTCTGTCTATTACACAACAGACCCAGATCAGACTGTTCTGTCTATTACACAACAGACCCAGATCAGACTGTTCTGTCTATTACACAACAGACCCAGATCAGACTGTTCTGTCTATTACACAACAGACCCAGATCAGACTGTTCTGTCTATTACACAACAGACCCAGATCAGACTGTTCTGTCTATTACACAACAGACCCAGATCAGACTGTTCTGTCTATTACACAACAGACCCAGATCAGACTGGATGGTTTGTCTATTACACAACAGACCCAGATCAGACTGTTCTGTCTATTACACAACAGACCCAGATCAGACTGTTCTGTCTATTACACAACAGACCCAGATCAGACTGTTCTGTCTATTACACAACAGACCCAGATCAGACTGTTCTGTCTATTACACAACAGACCCAGATCAGACTGTTCTGTCTATTACACAACAGACCCAGATCAGACTGTTCTGTCTATTACACAACAGACCCAGATCAGACTGTTCAGACTGTCTATTACACAACAGACCCAGATCAGACTGTTCTGTCTATTACACAACAGACCCAGATCAGACTGTTCTGTCTATTACACAACAGACCCAGATCAGACTGTTCTGTCTATTACACAACAGACCCAGATCAGACTGTTCTGTCTATTACACAACAGACCCAGATCAGACTGTTCTGTCTATTACACAACAGACCCAGATCAGACTGTTCTGTCTATTACACAACAGACCCAGATCAGACTGTTCTGTCTATTACACAACAGACCCAGATCAGACTGTTCTGTCTATTACACAACAGACCCAGATCAGACTGTTCTGTCTATTACACAACAGACCCAGATCAGACTGTTCTGTCTATTACACAACAGACCCAGATCAGACTGTTCTGTCTATTACACAACAGACCCAGATCAGACTGTTCTGTCTATTACACAACAGACCCAGATCAGACTGGATGGTTTGTCTATTACACAACAGACCCAGATCAGACTGTTCTGTCTATTACACAACAGACCCAGATCAGACTGTTCTGACTATTACACAACAGACCCAGATCAGACTGTTCTGACTATTACACAACAGACCCAGATCAGACTGTTCTGTCTATTACACAACAGACCCAGA